>NC_056751.1:464563699-464666199 GCF_019279795.1 Protopterus annectens
GAAATATTGGACATAATTATTTCCTACAATCATAGGACATTTGCCATTGTATTATTTTTGGTCAGGACACAACTGACCAAAAAGGGGCTGTCCCACACAAAGTGGGACAGGTGGTAACCCTACTTCCATCTGCTTTAAAGCGCCTTAATCACCCTATATCCGACTGCCACTATGCGAATGTGTAAGGTATATATTCCCGATAATGCACGTGGGGAGATGATGTACATCATGGTCAGGTTTTTAATCCTGGGTTGTAGGTTCTGCAGGACCGGCTGGAGGCTGAGCAGTCTTGCGGACAACTACTGCTCATACAACTTGTGTCCAGATGTCTATAGGACTGTACATCGTGTTGTGACACCAAGTCTAATATTTAGAACTGATACTTATCCCATGACCAATGACCTCTATTCTTTTGGCTTTAGGAAAATGAGGTAGGGTTATACATGCAAGGGATACATAGTTTGCAATTCTGAGACTGCCTAGGGTGAGACTGCCTACTAGATATGAGTAAGGGTCACTATTAGATATGGCTGCGCCAAGCTAACAGCCCGAGTATGGGTGGTTTTGGTGAATGTTCAGGAAGGGGGGGTGTGCTGTGGAGGGGATGATGGGTATTCAATTATGTATCCAGGTGTGTTGGGGTTGGATGGCTCAGTTTAGGCCAGACCATTATGTGGGTATGTGCCGGTAACGTTTCTGTACATGTGTATTGCACATTTTAATGTTCATATGTTTGTGGGATTGTGTTTTACAGTATGGCCTGCCAGGTTTTATTGCGGATGTGTATGTTTTTCTTTGGTTTTCTTTCTGATTCACCCACTGCTCCCTCGTACACTTCCAGTTCACCTATTGTGCATCCAACCCAGTCTCCCCTAGGCGAATTATTACATTACCCGTCACCCCCCACCCCCATATTCCACACACACCAACCATCCCTTCTCTGGTTGATGGTCCATTGCACAGTCAACAGAACACATTGCGTACACTACATATCTCTGGTACCAATATGGTTGTGAGGACTACCCTAGCATTTTTGATCTTCCACATGCTGTACTTCACGCACATAGGTACACACAAATCCTTATCTTTCATGACATGGCAGGTAGACCCGGGTAATACCCGTTCATCTTTGGACTGTCCTGACAAGGACAACTTGGACCGCGAATGGGCAGATATTGGGCGAATGCTCTGACCATTGGTAGGGTTGCCACCTTTTCATATGACCAAAATGGGACATTTTTGGGACACACATCAGATTTTACAGGCCAACACATACCCACGGTCAGTACAAAGGATAGTACTTTAGTTTTATGCCTAAATGTAAGCTTATTGTTGTAGCAGTTTAGTTGCTTATTCTGTTTCGTTTAGTTGCTTATTCTGTTTCTTGTAACATTTAGGTATTTTACATATGGAAATAAGAATTGTATGGGACCATTACATAAAATATGGGACATAATTAGGTCTGACAATTGCAGGACATTTGACATTTATAATGGTTTTGGTATGGACACAACTGCCCAGAGGGGGACTGTCCCTCACAATATAGGACAGCTGTTAACCCTAACCATTGGACTGGGCTTAGCAAATGGCGGTGGCGCGCTAAAACGCTGCATTTTGCTTCCACTTGGTATAACTATCAACACTACAATGGAATACGGGCACGGGGTTTTAAATGTCATTTATTTGAGGGACGGGGACTCAATATTCAGCTACGTGCCTTTGTGTTTACTTTTTATTTTGGTGTTCACAAAACTGTCTTGTATGCTTTGCATACATTTTAGTGTCCACGGACAGTGACAGGAGTGATTATTGTTAGAGGCAGGCTGTACTAGTCAGCATTTTAGGTTACGCGTATGCAGCCTACATGTTCATGCTTCCATGCAGTGCTTAGACACGCCCCTGCACCCGCGCACGTTTCCTATGCATGTGGCCGCTGCAGCAGCGCACCTTCATTAATATGCATGTGGTGCTGCTGCGCCATCTCTACGCCGCATGGTCAGCGCAAGGCTAACGCCGTCCTTGAGCCGAGCTTCATGAATCCTGGGGATAGTGTTCTCTTTGCATAGGCTTGGAAATGCAGTCATATTAAAGCAGACCTATACCTTCATTTTAAATTTTACATTTTACAGGCAGTTTCAATAGGAAGGAATGTTTCAGTGACGGGTACAAATGAGTTCAGAGAAATAACTTTCAGTCTAAAATACTGATAAAGATAAAACATACGAAGAATGTACAGTAGATTGGGTACAAACAGATCTTGCTTAGATGGTATGAGGCTTGGGAACCAAGCTTAAAGAGGTGTACAGAACTTGTAGAAAATGTACAAGGTTTTACTATTATTAGGAGAGATACTTCAGACACAGAAGTTTGGACTGATATGCAGAAGGGCATTGCAGTGTAAGCCATAGAAGTTTGGTACAGGCATTCAAAAGATTCAAAACCAAACACAAGCAGGTTTCTGGAACTGGTAGAAACAAAATCCAATAATAGAAGAACAACCAGCTAATCAGCTAATCAACTGATCACAGGACCTCTAAAAACACTTTTATTTAACTAAAATGCAAAGTCAAAGTTAAGCACTTTCATCTACTTACAAAGACGTCATCAGAACTCTGACTTTCAACTAAAACTCATCCCTTTTGAACTACATGAACTAAGACACACTCCCCCACAGCACTCAATCAAAAAGGATGACATCAACACTAGTTTCTTAAAGGGCACATGCAACATTTAGTTAGAATCATATCCCCAGTAAAAATACATAAATCCAGGTTACTATTATCACACCATACAAGCTCGTTTTTTAGTTCACTTGAAATTGAAATGTGATTGAGACGGGGTGAACTGTCAGCATTGGGTCTGATTTTCCAATACATTTCCTGGTGCAAGAGTTTGTTTTGCCAGTCCCCCCATATAGTTTGAGCTGTATTTGTTTCAGAATTAAGAAAACAAACTTGTTAAACTCTGAACAGATACTTGAGTGCCTGGTTAAAGCACTCTTCATGTCTTGATGTTTTATACAGTATAAGTGTTCGTAAATATGCTTGCTCAAAGCATTTTTAATTTTGCCTACATAAAATGCCATATGTGAAGTACATGTAGACAAGTAAACAATTCTCTGTGTAGTACAGTTGTAAGTGCCACCATGCATGTTATCTACAATTTTGTTCTTCACGGGACCTTGATAATTTGTGTTAATATAGAGGCATTGTGGACAATGACCACACGTCTGTGTGTCTGAAATCCCCTTAGTTACTACTTATGACCTCTTGAGGACTTTTTGGTTTCCTTTTTTTATATGTAAAAAAAGGATTTTCCAAAAGGTAGTTCTTAATGGACTGATCGCACTGCAGCATGTACCAATTCATCCGCATAAGAGATTCAATCTCCTTGGTGTCCAAGGTGTAATGCAGAGCCATATTGGTGTGACCACTATATTCTGGACCTTCATGTCCTTTATAAATATTGTCCAGTTGTTGTAACCCTTTCTTGATAATCAGTGCATATCTAGACTCCCTTTCCATCCAAACCTCCTCAAAAATTTTATCTAGTAGTGTTGAAGGGTAGCCTCTATCTAAAAACATTGATTTTAAGGTATTAAACTTTTACAGACATTTTTCATCATTCGAAATAAGTCAAGATGCTCTAATGCACTGGCTTTTTACCACCCCTTTCTTTTGGTGAAAGGTGTGGCATCTGGTGAAGTGGAGAAATGTATTATAATATGATGGTTTTATGTAAATTTGTGTTGCTAGTTCTCCATCTGGGTGCTTGATGATCATGATATCTAAGTAATTGATCCTTTCTAGGTTACAGCTGTGGGTAAATTTTAAAAATGAGGTACTGTTTTGTAGCTGATGGATACATTCATCCAGTTGTTCCCTGTACCTTTCCAGATAATTAACAAATCATCCAGAAATCTGAAGTAACCCACAGAGAGCTCATAAAATGGAAATTTAAAAATGGCTTCCAATTCCCATCTCAGGAGAACACCATTTGCAAACTTGGGGGCACAGGTGGCCCCCATAGCAACACCAGTTAACTGTTTGTAATACTCCACTTCAGAAGTCAGAAAGTTGTTATTTAAAACAATTTCCATCAGTCCAATTATTAGAACACAGTTTGTGTTAGTCAAGGACCTGTGTTTCTTGACTATTTCTTGGAACCATTCCAGTCCCACTTCATGTGGCATAACAGTGAATAAGCTTTACACATCACAGGTGACAAACATATACTTAATTCCCATTTTCACATTCTTTAATTTATCCAACAGGTCCCACGAGTCTCATGCTATGTGTGGATAAGATTCAAAAAATCTTTTAATTTTTGGTCAGCAAACTTGCCTAGGGGTTCTGTAACTGACCCCATAGCCACCACAATAGGGCAAAATGGGGGATCATCAGGATTGGAGTGTATTTTAGGTATACCAAAAATCCTTGGAATGATAGGATGATCCACCCTCAAAATTTCATATAGGCCCTGTGATATTGTATCAAACAATAGTAACTCATCCAGGGCCACTTTAATCAAAGGGTTCGCATCCAGATCAAAAGAGGTCATTGTGCCCCTCTACTCATCACTCATTAGACCCATCATAGAGTACAATGCCCCATTTGGGATGTACCTTACAAGACACCTGCAACAGCTGGAAAGACCACAGAAGTACCTCACCAAGAGAATCACTGGCCTCAAATAGATGCCCTATGCAGCTCGACAGAAGAAACTCCAGCTGCACTCAGTTGCATACCGCCTACTCAGAGGTGATCTCTGTCTGACATACAAGGCCATGTCCAACCCAGAATTGATGGACATGCTCCACCTAAAGAAAACCTTATCCCCTCAAGCTACATGCTCTAGGGATCTAAACCTCACCACAACAATAAATTGGACATCCTGGAGTGATAGATTCCTGTCCCAGAGACTTCCCATGCTTTGGAACAAGATTCCAGTCTGCATTAGGCAGAGCTCCTTGCTAACACTCTTCAAGAAAAACCTTGACGAGTGGATAGGAAACAGAAAGTTTACCCCGGGGATCACTTCAGTGGTGGTGCTGCTGGACAGAGGCACAGGGAACTAATCTAAGGGGGTGGCGAAAGCCAACACATTCTGGCTAGGCTTATTAATCCCTTCGGGCAGATAGCCTAGTACCTACCTATGAACCTATGAACCTATGAACTATAGGCAATGTTAATCTCATTGATTGATACAATACTATGCTCCATCTTGTAAGAGGTTATTTATATGGCAGGAATAATCTAACCAGTCCATAATGACCAGTCTCCCTCCCTTATCAGGTTTCATACACCTAATAGTCTTGTTTGTGATTTGGTTTAGAATTACTCTGCCCTGTTTAGAAAGATTCTAAAATTTTCTGTTAGTCTTTCTTTCCAGAAGGTTCTGCATCTTCCTTTCACATGTCTTCTCAAAGACATTCAAAACTGGGTAAAGGGGTGGATTAGCAATACTTTTCCTTTTGTATTTGTTTTCAGAGTGGTACCCAGGATCACCAGTGTCCCTGAAAAGTATCTGAAAGTTGAGTTTACGTGTAAACATTTTAAGATTGAGTATAGTGTCCTTGACATTGGCCCTTGAAGAAGGAATAAAGTTGCATCCCTTCAAAAACAATTTGTGGTGTTCTGAGCCAATAACTACATCAGGGAAATTATAGATCTTAAAGTCAAAGAATGAAGTAATATTTAACATATCTTTTGTAATAAATTAAGCACCGTCAGGGAATCAGACATTACCACCTTGGATTCTGAACAGTTTGCCTGCTCCTGTTGTTCCTCGCCCTGCTCCCATCACCTTGGGGGTTGTTCCCAGATTGAGAACAGAAGTCAGGTCAAATGTTCAGTATTCAAGACTAAGGAAAGCAGGGCTGTAAAGGAAATTTCAATTCACTTTTATGGTCAGAAGGAAAGGAACAATTCTGAGTATGGACAGTATAATGAGTACCAAATTTACGGACAATATAATTCAGTCTATTTCAGTTTATCAGCACTCTTATTGGAGACAGTAAGATCTGATTCATTTATTGTTGACCTCTCCCTCCACTGTATGCTGTGACTATAAAATAAACCACCATTATCAGACTTAAGTGACTACAGATTCTTATTCTGAAAGGTACAAGAAGATTGGGCACATAGAGGTCAATCTGGGATATCTGGAACTTGTTCAGCACAGTTCTGAATCATTAAAAAGATAAACACATTAATTTCAGTTCTTCCACGCATTCCAACTTCATTACAGTATCTTACAGTTTCATACAGTCTTTTTAATTTTTGCAAAGGCACTTAAAAATAATAGTACAAAGTTTTGCAGCAAGAAAGACATGGAGCAAAGAGAAAATAAGACCCAATGGATAAATCTTTTTATTGTGCCTTAAAGGCACTTAAACATTTTAACAAAACAAAATGTTGTAACACAAAACATGTGGGGAACACTTGACATCAGGGTTAATCCCTGTAGTGTGCCCTAAAGGCACTTAAACCCTGTGCCCTTGTCACTCACATGCACTCTGTTAATCCTGTGCACCACTACTAGACACCAGGGATACTTGTAAACTATTACCTAAGTCTTTGAAAAAAACTAAAGTAAAAGGGGAGAAGTTAAACCCTGCTCCCTTCCCACAGGAAGCAGCTTGTCAAGCAGATGCCTTAAAAGAATACAGGGTGTAAATAATATGTCCTATGCAGACTACCTCAAAGCCTTGTCCCTACATTCACTGTCCTACAGACTATGTTAAATGAAGAGTTAGTGAAGTTTTTTTTTTTTTTAACACAACAAGAAGTATAAATCTCTAATGTATGACATTATTTAATGATTACAACAATCTATGAGTTACAAGGAATGTGGCATCTATAAGAGGTAACATCAGACGATTCCTAAAAAGTTAGGGGCAGTTGAGAAGGATGGGGTGTGTTTGTATGGGGGTAAGCTTTGGTATAAAGCTGGAAGGAACAGTATATGACATCAGTTAGTATATGTAAACTTTTATTGGGACTCACTTAAAATTTAACAGAGCAACAGGTCTAGAACCACAGTGTATTTAACAAGTAATAAGGTGCATTATTGACTGGCTGTAAAGATCTGTGATTTGTGAGGGCAGGGACAAAAATAAGAAGAGACATTGAGGACATTATGTCAACTCAGGAACATATAAGAGGTATGTCAGGGTGTGTGTTTCAATGTGTGCATATATGTGCATGACAGAGAGAGAATGATGGGGTGGGGGTGCCTGAGTCAATGTGATACAAGAGCCACCAGTCTTGACCATCACAGGAAAGTACTTATTTACTCTCACAGTAGTTCATAGGATCATACTAGACTAACAGCTTTAGATCCTTTTTAAGCCTAGCCATCCATGCCCTAATTTTTCCAATTATCAATGCTCATGGGCTAGAACAGCTTTGGTATATGGCTGTTCCTTAGGCCATCTATAAAATGCCCCTGTCCATAATGGCAACAGATGATAAGCTGGGGTGAATTTGTGAATTTCCATCCATAGATCCAAAATGAGTTTGTATAGGCTTAGGGAAGAGCTCTGAATCACATAAATGGGGAGTGTGTCCCAGAGAATGTATAATCCCTGAGATACATACCTGTCCCTCCAAGTTACAGACGAGGTTTAGATCCTTAGACTGGGTAATTTTAGTGCTGTTATTTTTGCAAATTTGTAGCAGGTACATCAGGGCTGGATTAGAGAATGCCTTGTAGGTTAGACATAGATCCTCTCTCAGTAGTCTGTAGGACAGTGAGTGTAGGGACAGGGCTTTGAGGCAGTCTGCATAGGACATATTATTTACACCCTGTATTGTTTTAGTGAGGAATCTCTGTGGTTGCTCCAGCTGTTGCAAATCCCTGGTCAAGTACATGCCAAAGGGTGCATTTTACTCAATTATTGGTCTAATGAAGGTTGAGTATACTGAGACTATGATCTTCTCAGATCTGGATGCCATGCTCTTACTTATGAGTTGTGCTACACAGAAGGATTTTCTCACTACCATGGACACATGGTGATCAAAGTTCAGGTTACTGCCAACCTGAGCTGCCAAGTACCTTACCACTGTATCCACTTTTAGGAGTGTAATCAATGTTGTAATTTGCAGGACTGGTTGTCTTTCTAAAAGGATATGATTATGCATTTTTGCACTGAGTTTTAGGCCATGGTTCTGGCACTGTTTATTTGTCTGTGTCAGACTTTCCTGGAAGATATCTACTTCTTTGGGGGATTCAATGACTGTACCCAGTTGGCAGTTGGCAGCAAATTTGGTCAGCCAAAGGCCTTCTACATTTGCCTTAACTTCATGGAAGTATATTACAAACAGTAGAGGGCCCAGTACCAGGCACTGTGAGACAGCACTAATAACAAGCTTCTTGTTGGAGGTCACAGATGTGTCCTATCTGGGAGCCATTTGACTATGCATTGGGTGACATAGGGATATTTTGCCTAAATTTGTAAGTTTGTCTGTAATACCCAAGTGAGGTACTGTGTCAAATGCCTTTGCCAGGTCAAGGTAGGCAGCATGTACCATTTTGCTGTAGTCCATGGCTCTAGTGACCTTCTCAAAGAAGTCCACAAAGTTTAGTAGACATGACCTGTCCTTGATGAAACTGACCTGGGATGGGTACAGTGTCTAAAGATTTCCTATGGCTTTGTTTATCAGTTCCACAATAGTTCATTCCATGGCCTTGTACATAAGACTAATCAAGCTTATGGGCCTGTATTGTTCTGGGTCTGTTGATGGTCCATCTTTGTGTAGAGGGATGACACTCGCAGTCCTCCATTCTCTAGGGATGAAGCCTGCCTTGAAGCTGTGGTTGAATAGAGATTCTAGTGGGCCTGACATGTCATGTTTTAAGCTATTTAGGAGGCATCCTGGGATGTTATCAGGATCCACTGATGCAGTGTTTTTAGCTCAGGAGAGTGGCATGAGGACCCGTTCTTTACTGATAGTTGGTGGAGAAATGCTAGAGGGTATTTCCTAAGGGGAAACTGGGGGGTGATGGGGGTAAAATTGGAGCTAAATTTATCAGCCAGCAAATTTGCTGTATCCCCTAGTTCAGTATAGGAAGTTCCATTTACTATTAGTTCAGCACACTGTTGGGTGTTCCTTTTAAGACTGCATATGTAATTGAAAAATGCCTTATGGTTAGCCTTAGCCTGGGAGGCTATTTTTGCATCAGAGATGGCTTTGATTAACTTGATTAGTCCCCTGAGTTGCTTGTGAAACTGAAGAGGGAGTTCCTTTTGGGCATAGCCCTTCATATTTTTGGACAGGATTTTCTTTCTTTTGTTGTACAACCTATTGATACTCGGGGTCCACCAAGGAGTTTGTCTTAAGTTTATTTTGGTTTGGTACTGCTGTTTCTATGCAGTTATTTAGATGCTTGTACAAGGTTTCAGTAAACACTTCCACATAGGCCATCGTGTTCTCTGAGTTTGGGGGGGCTTGGAATTTAGCTAGGCTATTACTTAACAAGAGGTAGTTGGCCTGGGCAAAGTTCTTAAAGGTTCTGGGGTTTGCTGGGAGTTCAATCTTTATTTTTATTTCAGGGGTAGCCACTTTGTGACCTGATCCAACCAGTGAGGGCATTACACAAGTGAGCAACAGATCCAGGATATTTGCTCCGCTAGTGGGTGTGTAGACTAGCTGTTCCAGGGTGTTTGTATTGACAAAATCCAAGAATCTTTGAGCTTGCAAGTTAGTGGTTGTGTATGTGTCCCAGTTTAAGGTGGGGTTATTGAAAGCACCCATGAATATTATGTTGGGCTGAACTGTGACTGATTCCAATAGATTCAAGTATGTGGTACGGTTATCCTGGGTCATATATGGGAATCTATAACTATACAGATATGTCTCTGGACTTTATCTAAGTTTAGTTGGACATGGAGTAGCTCACTCATGTCATATTGCTTGACCATTCTTGAGGTGTGATTACTTTTTTATATAGATTGATACACCTCCACCTCTTGTCCCTCCTTGTGTGGTAGCTGGTCTAAATGTGTGGAAGGTGTAGCAGACTTGTACTGCTGGGATGCCTTCCACAGCTTTAAGCCATGTCTCAGTAACTGCAGAAATGTCAACAATCTCCTGGGTGAGGAGTGTTTCCAGTTTGTGGAACTTCTTGTTGAGACTCCTAGCACTAAACAGTAATGCCTTTAGTTTATCTTGCATAAAATTTACTATGTTGGAAGGTTTACCAGATGGGCTTTGCCCAAAAAAGGAACTTTAGGGTGGATAATGTTTTGGCCAGTATCCAAAAGCCTAGTGGGGACAGGTGCAGATCATCCCTGACAAGGCACCGTGGTCTGTTGATGTTGTCTTCCCTAAGCTAAGAAATATTGGACCCCATTATAATGACAACAGTAACTAAGACAATAGTTAAAGTCAATCATCTTCTCTTTATATAATGGTAACATCCTTGAGAAGTTAGAATGCTGCTCAGTGCTAGACTCATACCTGCCTGGGACACATAATCTGAACGTTTCAATGTGTTTCTCTTCATAGAATCAAGGGAGGTGCATCTCAAATCATTTACACCCATATGGACTATGGTAGAGTCATACTGGTACTTGTGATTCAATGTCTTCAGTTCATGTGTTGCCTGGTGGATCTTTGCCCTGATAGGCAGCTTACCATAACTGTCTCCTTGCTCAGCATTGTGAGGAGACATCAGTGTATCTCACAACAGTGTCAACAATAACCAATATATTGCGTTGTGTGGCAGTTAGCCTTAAGGGCTTAGAGGTTGAGACATTGTGAGATGTGGTTGTATGTGTAATAGGCAGGGTCATTTTTGTACAGTGTTTGGGAGATTGCTGGGGGCAATGCATGGGAGGCCTTGGAGGTTTGGGTAGATTACATTTAAGAGCCTCAGCACATGTGAGTTTATGTGTTTCTGATCCATAGAAGGTGTAGTGTGTGTGTGTGTGTGTGTGTGTGTGTGTGTGTGTGTGTGTGTGTGTGTGTGTGTGTGTGTGTGTGTGTGTGTGCTAATGGCAACCTGTTTGGAGATAACAGTGTCTGTATGCCTCCAAAGACACAGTACAATTACATATTTCACATACCGTGTCAGTCTGCTTAAAAATAAGGTGGTTGTCGGTAAACATGAGACAATTTATACATTGTCTCAGAATGCCCATTTCCACCAGGCTGGCTAAAAAGACAGTAGAAAAGTGCACATCAATGTTTATAGATTCTCTTTTTGTGATCTATGAGGGGTGGTACAATTGAGGCTTAGAGTTGTTGGGTTGGGAGAAGAGGTTTAGGATTAATCTAAAACAACCCTCTTGAAGTAATGTTTCTCAATGGCATATTAGCTGCTCTACATGCAGTTAGATAATTGAAAAAATAGTAGACAGAGTTTTATATAGAAAATTATAACTCTGGGTGCCTGCTTCTATACAGGACACTGTTTACCATTACTACACAGCTCAGCACAGGTTATAGAAGATGAGTTAGAGAGGAATCCAATTAGTGAACAGTAAAAGTGAAGTATAATATATATATATATATATATATATATATATATATATATATATATATATATATATATATATATATATATATATATAATATGTATATGAGGGTCAGATCCTTCAGCATTTCACAATTCTCTCACTATTGTAAGTTATACTGCAAGACTGACGCCCCCAGACCAAGTAAAATACAAACAGTAAACAGCAGTAGATATGAAATAAATGAGGCTCAGATCCTGCAGCAACTCATAATTCTTCCACTTCTTGTGAAGACTACTACAAGTCTAAGGTTCCAGACCAAGCTAAAATGCAAACAGATGACTTTTCGTTAATACAAGGAAAATGCAGAAAAGAACAATATACAATGCAGATTAATAATCTGAATGTTGCAATGTGCACTAGCTGAAATGGGATTATGTGAAACAAAGCTAACTCAAGCTTTAAGAGTCTAATCAGAGTGCATTATCAGTTTGAACTACCAGTGTCCAGTAGAAATAGTACTGGGAAGGGCTTGTAAACTATAATTTACAGTAGGGTAGCAGCTAAAAAGGCACCAAGCTTAAAAGCACAACAAGAGTTTGGTAGGTGAGAAGGAAAAATCCTAAAATCAATGCTGTAAAACAGTAGTTTCAAACTCAGAGCTCTTATAGCTGAAGAGGAATGTAGGTGAATACCTTAAATAAGAAAACTGTTTCCTTTGACTAATTAACTAGATTTAATTCCTTATCATTCAATGTATGTAAAAGGAATGCTTCCTAAACGACCATACCCAACATTTTTAAGACATCAAGAAAACAAAGACTTATCATTAAAACAAATTTAAAATACAACAAGCTGTAATATAATAATAATCATCATAGTACCAAAAATCAAAAAGTAATAGAAATGCAGTCAAACAGCAGTTTTAATCTCATAGCACTTATAGAGAAGGATAATTCAAAGAGATGTAAACTACCCCATAATGACATCTTTCATCACTGTGGCTAATGTCCCACATCACAAATAAATTCCCTTTTGTCACTATCTGTTATAGCTGGTGGTGGAGTTCATTCTAAGTATCTGTGATAGAGTTTTGAGATGAATATATATTATTTTAGAAATGTAAGGCACTTCTTATATAACAATGTCATTACATATTAGCAATAAAACATGTTTGGGTGATGGTAATGCCAGGCTGGCTTAACTTGATCACTCATCTTTACAGTTATGACCAGATCATAACATCCATGGCTAAACCTTATATTAACCACTCTGAAGTATGATATGTTGCTTAATTAAATTCTTTTTTCTACAAGAAATGTAACATCTGCATATTTGTAAGTATACACCATGAATATTGTGGATTTGACTAGTCCCCATGAGGTTTTAATGCAGTGCAGTCTGTACATGAATTTCTATAACATATAGTATAGGATATGATTGTTCAATCTGGACTATCTTTAATCAAAGTTGAGATAAATATCTTAACAAACTAATGTGTTACTATAACAGAACCATGAGATTCCCTCAAATGATGATTAAGAGAAGTATTGATGACGTCTTTGACTGGTATATATAAATATATATATATATATATATATATATAGAGAGAGAGAGAGAGAGAGAGAGATGGAGGAAAGAAATCTGGAATTCTGTGCCAAATGCTTTATCAACATATAACATTTCTAAAAATATACAAAATATAATTACCTGTATTAGCTGTTTTTGCATTGCTTTCTAAAATAAGAAAAATGAAACCATTAGTTTATGTAAAACAATAACATATTTGTTTTAATTCAACAGTAAAATAAAATAAAATATGCCTGCTAATGAAAAAAATCTTAATCTCTAATGATAAAAACTGTGTAGTATCAATGCTGTTTTCACTACATGCTAAAACATTTTATTGCAGCACAACATTACAAAAACAGATATTGCTGATTATTCATGAATTTTCAAATAAAAAAAATGCTTGTTACCTGGTATATGCCAAATGAAGTCCAAATGAATATGCCAGTAATACCAAATGGCCAAAACACAAGTGATTTAAATCACACATTGTCTTTATTCACAACAACAGAATTGTGATTCACAATTCTGTTGTTGTGAATAAACATACTTAACACTCAAAAGGCAGTTAACATTCTTTCATATCTTTTTTCATATGTTCATACAAGAGTTCAGAAACAAATAATTGAAAAATATACTAATAATTCCAGTACTACAACATTAGATACTTTGAATTAGAAGTAGGTAGCTTTATTAACTGCTGATGTCGCAAAAGATGTCTTATTTGAGGTCTCAAAAACCCACATTTGAAGGCTGAACCCAAGCAGCATGTTGGACTGTAAAATGATTTCCCTAAAAAAAACTACTGGTGTTGTTAAATCCTTTTCCCCATGTAAATGTCACCAGAGAGTTGAATTGTACAGATCTGTTGAGTAAGCTGGTCCTACCTATTAGTATTCTGGGTGCGCTGTCCCCTTGCTGGGCCAGTAATCAAGGAGACTGAATCCTCACCACTGACAATTGAGAGGGACGTTCACTTGGAATACAAATGGATGCACTTAGTATTTCCAAAAGCAACCTCTCTGCATCAAGCGCAATTTCCCTTAAGAGCACCCAGGGAACACACTCAGTCTGGGGGCTGGTTTCTTTCTATATCTGTCCAGACCTCCACTAAGACTCCCGGTGGCACAGCTTAGAGTTGAGTGCTTAGCTGGGGCTCCAAGCTAAGTCTCCTCACACCCTCTCTGTGAAACCAGTGCTATGTGCTCCTGCTCCAAGCAGCTGACACACACACACACACACACACACACACACACACACACACACACACACACACACACACACACACACACACACACACACACACACACACACACACACACACACACACACACACACACACACACACACACACATGCACACACTGAGCCCCTGACAGCTACTTTAAGGCTCTTACAAGGGTAACCAATTATACTGAGTGAAATTAATATTAGTACAAATGGTAATGACCAAACAACAAGGCTTTCAGGAGTGGCCAGAGTTATCACCAAATAAATATGCAAATACTCTCAAAGCTTAAATAATTTCTAAAAAAAGACTAGCCACAATGAAAAGTTTAAATATATTTAATAATAAATAAGAAAAGAATAAGAAAATACTAAATATGTATTCACAGTAAACACCAGAGTTTCAGTGGCAAGGAATATCAAAAATAACACAGATGGAAAGTTTCACACAGTTATAGAAAAATAGTATTTAGCTAATATCACTATCTATTCCTGATTGAGTAAAACAATTACTATTCCTACTTACTGAATAGAGCATGACAAGATGGGGGAGTGGTCCTTGTTGTCAGATAAAGACAGAGTACAGAATGTTCATCAGAGGTGCATCTCCATCCATTGTGAATGCAGCAGTAACCTAGTCCTCACCCTAAGAACTGTAACCACTATCTCCTGTTGCAGATGCCTTGTGCAGTGCCAAATGCAGGCAGCAATTTTGCAGTCAGTTGCAGGATCTTTCCATACAGCCAAGGTAGGCACAGAGGCACTTCTACATTATCTCTATAACCAGCACTGTCAGCTCTTCTGAGGTGACAAAATCACCATCTCTACCGCTACTACCTCCAGTGGGTACAACTACTCCAGCTGCCAGGGCAGAGTTATCTGATGGAGATTGTGGAGGTAATGCTGGTGTTGTAAAGGCATCACTGACAGGTTGTGCTACAGAACTGCTGGGTGACTTTGTTGCTGGTGGTGACTTAACCTCAGCCACCTGGAGAGGGATGCCAGTCTGAGCTACTCTGACCAGTATGGCTCCCAGTTCTGGTGGTAGTGATGAACCAGGAATGAATGTTGCAATGTCATGATAACAAAAGAAAAAAAGAGGGTGGGGAGAGACAAAAAGAAAAAATACCATAGAGATCCTTTTATGTTAATTATGTTGCAGTTAGTACATATTCCACATTTATATTTTAATTTATTTACATCCAGATATGAATATGTAAGGCCATAAATTCCAGTTACAGTAATGGTCTTATTCCTGGTTCCCACAATTATGAGCATTCTACAAAAAGTGTGAGTATTTTAAAACTAGTCCATTAAACATATAGGGACTTAGTACATGTGATTCCTCATTAGAATTACAGCTAGTATTATTTGAATTGTAAAATGACCTTTAGGCAATATTTTCTGCTGTCTGGAATTGAACCCACATACCTCTGTCTTCACATAAGGACTGACTACTAAGCAGTTGCATGTGCTAAACATACATGTGGGTATTGTTTGTAAATGTTGATTATGCATGCTTGTGTAGTTGTATGCCAACCACTAATGGCTTGTTGTCTATATGTTTGATAACATACTGGTAAAATTATTGCTATTATGACTTGTCAGTCAGTCATTCCTGAATACTTACCCTGTGCCTCTCAGAGGCATTGCAGTCTCCCCTGATAAGCCTTCTGGTTTCCTTCAATATCTGCGGGGGTGGTACACATAACAAAAAAACAGTAATGAAGGCTTCTTTGTATTGCTATATCATGGTAGTGCATTGCATGTTTATTGGTCCATATACTTACACAACCAAGGTGGTTTGTGGGACCAATAATAATCCTATCTTTGGATAAGGAGGTCCTGTTTACACCTTTTTAAGTCACTGTAATGATGATGGCATTGTTCACCCATGCATGTGATGAATGGATGACAGACTCCCTATTGAAATGTCGGCACTTAAAATGCTGAGTGCCAACAAGCCGAAAAAAAAGAGATGAAAAACCAGGAGAAAATTGCTCTTCTTAAAACTTCTTTGCACCCCTCCATGGGGGTGGCCACCCCTCCCCACCAAAATTATATATACCAACTCCAAGTTTGTCAAAACTCGGAAAAAAGGGAATATTCTGAGAAATGGAATCCCAGACTTAGTATAACTAATTCTGTTTTCTGGACATTCACCCCCGGATTCATGAAGCCTGCACCAGGCGCAGGCATAGCGTATGCAGGATAATGCCAAATATGTCCGTGGAGTGATTCAGATACGAACCAACTCCACGTGCACTACCGGCGTATGCCAGATCTACGCATCCCTCGGCATAAGTATGCAAATCACCCCATGCGCAGTGTTGCACCATGCTAATGAAGGCATACAGCGATTCATGAAGTGGTGCAGGCATAGCGCAAGCCCATGGAAATGTAAACCAAAAAACATGGTTTACATTTTCCCAAACAGAACATCGGAGTTATGGAAGCGGACCAGACTCATGTATTACAAAGTTAACATATGCCAATGGCGAAATACACAGCCAATGGCACAAGAAAAAATGTACAACACCTGAAAAACAACATTTAATGTCATGTCCACAGTAACGCACAGTACAACCACAGGGCATGTGTGCGCAAACAGGAATACAAAGGAAATATATACAAATGTCATAAAATCGCAATGTAAGACAAATCAGGATTGCACCATAATACACAATGGTAGGCATGGCACACCACAAGCAAGGTGCAAGGGTTGCCAAGGGCCTGCGACAGTGTTCGGTGCTGTAACTATGAATTAGTAGTCAATGCCATGCAAATGAGGCAGGTAATACTGAATCGCAAATGTTCAGCCGGATTAAGGATGTACCTGACGGCGCAGCGCTATAACACCAAGGAGTGCATCAGAGGTGATACATGACATCAGCAGAGGGGTGTGCCACCGTACCTGTAAACACATTGGATCAATGCAAATCTGCCCTGGCCGTTGCTAAGCAAAGCTGCAGGACAGGGGTGGGGAGGAAGGTATAGAACCGTTTATCTGAGAGCACACATGGTACCCGAAAGCACATGTGTACGGGGATGAAATCTTGCCCGAAACCCGGTAAGCGGATGCACGCACCGCGAACAATAGCACAAACAGGAAGGTCAGGGGAAGAAAAGAAGGAAATGCCGAATCAGGGTAATTGGCGTACTAATGAGCAATTAACACCAATCAACTCACGGCGGCCAGTCGAAGGCAGTAGACAAGCCTGCATGCAGAAACCTGCAAAACAGGATAGGGGAGGCATAGGATTGCAAAGAAAGGAGGGGAGGACTTGAAATGCAAAGATAGGAGAACTGTCATAGCAGAGCAAAGCAAACCCACAGTAGACCGGCAATAGCACACATTACGCAAGATAAGTCAGGTCTAGGAAACTACAAATGAAAGCAGGAAGCTGGATGCATGCCAGCAAATGGTAGGTGTAACGTGCACAAATGTAAACGGAATGGTAAGAGGTAATTCACAGCATCCAAATGTAATGCAAAACCAAAGGCAGCACAATAGTGGTTCCGTTAATAAAACACAGAAGCTACCCTGTAGCCATGATCGTACATACACACCCTATGACATCATCAGTGATCACAGCAAAATGGTATAAAGTGTGAAAGCACCCAACACACACATGTGTATCCCCAAACACTGCACCATAGGTGTAAACAGATGGGGAACTTTTAAAATGTACATGTTGGAAGCTGCCATAGCTGTGATTCATCAGCATGTGTTACAGACCGATGGTGTTGTGGAGGATGATGCCAACAACCACCGTAGGCCTCGGAGGAGGAGAAGAGTGTTCAGACCAAGGGTAACCTACCAGGGGCTACATGATCTGGAGATAGTAGAGCATTACAGGGTGGACAGGGGCATCTTACAGCAAATAGTAGAGCTGTGCCGGTCATGCCTGAGAACCAGAAACAACAGAAGGGAACCCATCCCAGTAGACATGAAGGTATGTGTAAGCTTGCAAATACTAGCCACAGGTACCTTTCAAAGGCCAACTGGAGATATAATGGGGATCTCACAGGCATTGGCATCTAGGGTACTACACCAGTTCCTGGATGCCATGTTACCACATGCCAATGAGCATATATACTTCCCTCGAACTCAGGAGGAGTTGGCCAGCAATATGCGTCACTTCCACCGTGTGGCAAACTACCCGGAGGTACTGGGTGCGATAGACTGCACGCACATACAAATCAAGTCACCACCCGGTGAGTATGGTAGGGGCTACATAAACCACAAAGGATTCCACTCCATCAACTGCCAGGTCGTGTGCAATGCACAGGGCATTATCATGGATGTGTGTGCTGGCAGCCCTGGAAGCTACCACGACTCCCATATCTGGCATGCCTCACAGCTTTATCACGTATTTGTCAGGGGGGACATCCCACAAGGCCACCTTGTGGGGGATGCTGGCTATGCACTGGAGCCATGGATGATGACCCCCATCAGAAATGCACACATACCAATGCAAGAACGCCATAATGAGGCACATGCACAAACCAGAATCATCATAGAGTGTGTGTTTGGGATGCTGAAATCATGGTTCCGGTGCTTGGACACATCTGGAGGAGCCTTGCAGTACTCTCCAGGCACTTGTGCCCACATCTTCATAGTATGTGCCATGCTACATAATATGATCCTGCGGAAACAGCTGCAGCAGGGTCAAAATGGGAGAGGGCCTCACAGCCCACTGCAATTGCCAAGGCCAACACAGGCACAGAGTGATCCACACCATGGATACACTGTGCCAGCCCCAGTAGGCAGACAGGGGCATGCCCAATATGCCTACACCTTGGCAAAGAGGGAACGTATAGCACATACCTTGACAGTGTAGGCTCCCATGGACTGGCACCCCTCCCCACCTGCACACACAGTAACATGGATGACACACAAACACGACTACCTGTAAATTGTGATGTATAGGTGGCCCACTGTGGAATCCTACATAGGCAGCCCTCAAACATTGTACATGCAACAGCCATTGGAACACGGAAATGTCAACACCTGAACAGTAGATGCGCCTATCAGCATCTGTCGGTGCTGTGTGTATAGGTTCTCAGGTACATCGGTAGGTACATGCCCGATTGTCAGAGGCAAAACACCAAATGGGGCAAACAGTGACTCCCATTGCCACAACATCAAATAAGCAACTGTCGCGTACTGGAGCAGAGGCAATCGCAGGAGCACAAGTGTGTAAGCACTGTCCTACACACACTCATCATGGATTCCCCGCTGCATTACTGAGGGGCTCCACAAAATGTAATCATGGATGTTGTGTCAAGGCAGGGGATGTACCCATGACAGGCATTCATCACTCCAGCATGCTGCATCCACGGTCGTATGAAGGTGTAGCACATTATTGGGTGTAGCTAATTGTGATATACATACCCAATGCCGGAGTACAGCCAGTAAACATCACATGGACATACCATTAACTGGACTCATCAATTTGTAAACTAATGGAGTTATCCATGTGAGTGTAGTGTGGAGTAACTGCTGTAGTGTACTGCACATACAAAATGACATAATATGTGTACAACCCCCAGATGTCCAAGTGGTACATGCAGTGACTATCGTGCATGTTCCCGGTCCCACGTCCCGCAAGGGATGTAACATAATCACGACGGCACGGGTAATGCATTCCAGATGCAGGTCATCAAAATATGTGTAGCACACATTAGAGGGAATAAGCATTGCCCACAGCTGGTAAGCGATGTTTAAGTACGACTATATGGATATGCGCGAAACAGGGCTAAGCGTCACTGACCACTGCGCAGATCATGGTCAATGATGTACAGAACAGGTGAAACCAGCATTAGTCACCCCTGAACAAATAGCGCCTGCTCTGAAGGGTAAAACGACCACTGCCAGGAGTGGAAGAGGCATTCATGTATACAATCACACAACGCTATTGCTAGGCAAGATGTACGTATGGTAGGGTTACCACAGTTCAAATGACCAATGTGGGACATACGCCAGATGTCTGCAGGATGACACATACACCCGGCCAGTACAAAAACCAGAACGTCAGTGTTTTGCATAGATAAAAAGCTTATTCTAGTAATGATCGCAGGTACATGTTCCATGTCCTGTAACATGTAGGTGGGTCAGATACAGAATAAGTGTTTAATGCAACTATGACATAAACTATAGGGAATATATGTGTCCCAAAGTTGCAGGACATTTGCTATGTTCACCAATATTTTGCAGGACACAACTGCACAAAGAGGGACTGTCCCTCGCAAAGTGGGATGGGAGGTAATCTTAACCTATGGCAGGTGTGTAATGTGACAGGTACAGACAGAAATGTGCAGAGTCCAGGAAACACAGTATACACTGACAAATACACAATGAAAGGCATAGCATGTCTGTCACCACCCCTGTCCGATATATATATATATATATATATATATATATATATATATATATATATATAGATAGATAGATAGATATAGATATATATCTACACATATATAATACAGATAGAAAGGGCGATAGTGTAATATATGTCGATATATAAGGGGTCACTGACATCTGCAAATATATAGATAGGTCAACGACATTCAAAACACTTTTGAGGTACAAAGAAATAGGATACCGCCAACTATGGAATGTGTCACACACCAACACGTGTAACCAGGAGGCTGAAAGACAGAAAGAACACAGTATTGGAACAGTAGAAACGTGGGCAATATGATGATATAAGGATGTGTAGTCACCATTGCTGGTGGTGCAGTCCACGTAGGTACCATGTACAACTGTGGTTGTGAGTGATGTAGCCTGTGTATGTGTGTGTTGAGGGTGCCATGTGTGTTCCCATGTGACTGTAAAGTGTGTGTGTGTGTGTGTGTGTGTGTGTGTGTGTGTGTGTGTGTCCCCGCATCGTGTGTCTGGAGGTAGATGATTATGGTAGGTGCGGGTATAGCTAGCCGTAGGCATGCGGTAAACACCTGTCCCACATTGGGAGGGACAGCCCCCCCTGGGCAGGTGTGTCTTGACATGAAACATTACAAAGGGCAACTGCCCGAGAGTTTAGGACATTAGTATGTCCCAAATATTATGCAATAGTTGCAGGAAATACTCATGCCTGTATGTAAGAAATGGAAATGTTACATGCAAACCGATAAGTAGTTAAGGTCCAAGAACAATTGGTATGTAATGAGGATAAAAATATGTGCTATCCTGTGTACTGACCATGGCCATATGTCAGCCTGTAAACACCACTGTGTGACCTGCAAGTGTCCAACTATGGCCATATGAAAAGGTGGCAAGCCATGTCACAGAGGGTCTGACACCAACACCACTGCAATGACTGCAAATATCTGGGACAGACATACACGGGATACCGGTCATTTACAAATATCCCTGCACATATCGCCGTACATCCGGAGGTATGGAAGTATCAACCTCACATGCATACCATATAGAAACTAATTAACAATGGCCCAAAGTAAATTCCCGTAACAGAAGTCTATTAAGTGATAGCACTGTAAATAGGGAAGGGGCCCACACACATATATATGGACTACGTAGAAATGCAAGCCCCACAAAACCATATATGCTAAGTACACCCGCCTACATCCCCACACTGGTAACAATAGCAATACAGACCGTAATCACAGCCCAAACATCTAGTTAGTAAATTACATCTGCTGAGCCATTAACATACCTTGTGAGAGACACATTTAAAGGCGCGATGCAAAATTGTATCTGTCATATAACGGAACAAACGGAGATGCTACAGGTGTTTGCAATAGTCCGTTATCAGATGGGTGGGATGACAGGTACAGTCACAGGTAGAACCACATACTCAAGCCATCACACACAATCCACGGGGGACATGACTCCAAAATAGACTTGGCTCTACACATAGCAGTTGCAATTACACACAACAAAACTCAATACAGGCCGTCTCCCTGAAGGCAGGGCAAATGGCCAACACCCAAGTGGAGAATTCAATTATACCCCACTGTTGCCATGTAATTGGTGAATGGAGGAGCTGCACAGATGAAGTGCACATAATTAGTCACACCAGATCACCAATTGGTGGCAGTAAACCACATGTTGCAGGTATAGACGTATATAAGGATGACTTGCCAAATATGCAAACTGTATGCTCATACTGTAAAACAGTTTAAAGAGTGATACAGAAGAGCGAGATAGAGACAAAATACCGGAACGATATCAAGGTATGTAGACCACTAACTGTATGTATAGTATGTTCTGTATTAAGTTATGTCAGTGTATGCATAGCCTGGTTTGCAGTAATTAAAAGTGTCCGCCATGCATAAAGTGGGGAATGGTATTTATGTAGTGATGTCTTGCTGATCGTACTAATGCTTGTAGAAGTTGTGTGTCCAGCAGTGGGCCACAAGGTAAACAGCACAGACACCACAAAGGATGCAACATGATGGCTTTAAACAGAACAATGTCATACGACCCGCCGTCAGTGGCAGGGTATGTCCAATAAGTATGTGCCATAGTAGGGGATACTATATATGTGGATATACTGTAACAGTACACATGTGTATGGGAATATAACATCAATGACATGTCTAAGGTGGTCCCTCTGTGCAAGTATGCTTTGAATTATGGGATACCATGTAAAACATGTGTAATATATAGTACAGTAGATTGATATGTCAGATATGCTACACAGGTGAACAGGCATATGATGCATAACAAAGGTATCGTATAGTGATGTGAGTAGTATGTTATTAATTTATGCATAAACAGTTATGATGAAATAAATAATGTAATCCACTCTGTGCATTTGCAAAGGACACAAACATTACTCCCATACTAGAATAGCAGAAGAGATGTGACAGAGAAACATGAACATGATTGGCATGTACAATAACAGGATACATATGGCCTGTAGTCACGGGACATTGTAATAGCATGGCAGCTAATCTAACTGGAAGCGCTATTCCAGTGACCATGCACAAAGGACATGTAATAGCTCCACAGGTTCATAGTGGGGTACCATGCAGTCTGGCAAGTCTATGTGTAACAACAACTACAGTGTGCACACCAGTGGCACCTCTCTAGGGTAGTGTCCTGTGAACAGAAGAGCCATGTGTAACCTGCATCTCTGCACAGTACAGCCACTGCAGTGATCCCTGGCGTACATGTGCCCACCATCCACCAAGCGAGGTATCACATGAACACTGCTACTGACTGTCCATGCGTAATGTACATAGGAATCTTGTCCCTAAGCATGGTGAGTGTCCAGTCTGGGAATGCAACCCCCAAGCACATGCCACACACTGTCACTTGTATGCACATATCTATGAGCATCATGCTCATAGTGGCTATTGTTTATGTCATGTATGTGGAGTATATCCATTAACATATTTGCAGACATGGGCCCTGTCTTTGCAGCAGAGGTCACCCCTGAGTATGTAGTCCGCAAATGTGTACAGACATGGTGTCTGTACATAAGCCGCAAACTTTAACTGTTGTAGCTCAATAAACGTCATGGCGTTTTAATGTTGAGTTATGTAAAGCTGTTGTGTAAGGTACACCCTAAGCGGGGTGTTGTACCCATGGGTGTGTGTATAAGTCCTGTGTTCAGAGGTACAATGGGTGCCTATGTACCAGCTACACACCCAGTACAGACATGTGTGGACATGTAGAAGGATGTCCACGTCATAGTGGCAATGTTGTAATCACAGGAGTGTGTGCGACATACATGGATTTTCCAAACACGTACAATGTGACATGTATGTAGGGGACTAACACCTATGTGATAACCAGTGGGTGGATGGTGTACTGCAAAGGTGATGTTCATACCAAGTGTCATGCAGGTTGAGGCCATGATGTTCATATCGGTATCCGTCACAGTGACACCCATATGGATGGGGTCTGTATCAGCTGGTGGAGCAACAATGGTGCTGGGTATGCAGTGGTCTGTAAAGCTAGGCAGGGAAGTCCCCTCAGTGGTAGCCTGTACCTCAGGGAAGCATATACCGAACATGAGGGCCCCATGACTGAGGACTGTGGTATGCCAAGCGTAACTGGAATGCAGTATGTTATATGGTATGCCACCCTCAGTGTGTGTGTCCCATCCATTAGCCACTTTGCATAACATCCTGAGACATATGTTGTGATGTGCAGGTGGATGTGTATGTTGGCAATGCCAGAATGGAGAACGGTGCTGAAAGGCAGTGAGAGGACAATGTAGGCTGTGTGGACCCCCGTGTCGTTATCAACTACTCTGGCGACTGTATGAAAGGTGTTCAACAGGTGTAGGAGGCATGCTGTGGCCCCAACAAGACCCACCCAGCTGGCATCAAAGGACCGGAGCACAACAAAGACTCCACGAATGATGTCCATGATGATGTGCCCTATAGCCGTGCATAACAGTCCAGTGAGGTGTGTAGGGCAATAGTCCCAGTCGTGCATTGTGGCGCCACCTGTGTGGAGTGTAACTACCGCTGTATGCCAGTCAGGGGCCACAATGTCTGGTACAAGGCTATTACTGAATATGGTGTCCCAGTGGGGAGACATGCTGTTCAGAGGTCTGTGGACATCACAGCCTGGGATTTTGTAGGGTGACAAGGGGCCAGTGTTCTAGGACATATAGAGTGCAGGTCAGTACTGTGTAGGTGTGACCGCAGGTACACCACAATGTTCCTGCAAGGAATGTGGCCCCGTAGGGAGTGAGAGGGTGTAATGTTAGCATTGAAGCCATCAGACAGCATGTTGCCAACATCACCTGTTACTGTCATGTTCCAGAGTAACAGTTGTATGTGTGAGCAGATGTGGGTATTGCATACGACTACTGACATACCACCATAATGCCTTGTGGTACATCTCAGAATGTGTTGCAGTAATGTGTACGTAGCTAGTTATGGAGTCTGTGATGAGGGATCCCGTGGCCCTACCGAGGCTGACCAGTGAGTTACCCCACCCATGGGAATGTACACCACTGTGCCCCCACCTGTTGTTGTAAAGTATGTCAGTGGAACCGCACCCCCAGAGTGTGGTCTGTTATCTGGTGTGTACCATCATGGCTCTGTGTGGAATAGTATGAACCATATTGTCATGTACGTGCTAATGAAGTGCACTGGGGAATGTCTCAGTGTTTGCATGTGCATTGTCCACCTGCACGTGTATCATGACATCAACTACCACTGTCATACGACATCTGTAGTAGGTGTTGTAGTACTCATCTACTGTGTATGTCGTGAAGTGTGTGGTGCCGGTATGTGGCTAACAAGGGTGAGTAGCATATGTTTGGGTTCCACCAATGAGGGGATAACCCCAGGTGTGGAAGAGCAGTCACATGTTGGTAATGTCCATGTCAAGGATACTGTTCATCTTGGAGGTGGTGTATGGGTCAAACCAGCCGAGTGGAGGTTATGACTCACGGACAGTGTACGCCTAATGTGTCGGTACATGTGCGGCTATCACAGTTAAGTGTGGGTTACTGTCAGTCTCACATCAGTAGCAGCAGTAGTTCTGGACACAGTTATATGCACGTGGAGCACCTGTGATGCATTGTGCTAAGTAACCAGCCGGGATGTGTGTACAACATAGTGGAATATGGGGACACCTCAGCCATGGGTGTGCCAGTCCAGGTACGTGCCTGAGAGGTACAGTCTGTCTATAACCAGTCATTGCAGGTGTGCTCTGCAGAGCCAAGAGGCAGGTCCCAGTCACTGCAGAGATATTGAAGTGGTGCAGTATCAGGTGTGCCTTGCCTGCGTGCATCACAGAGGATGATGTCAAGCATTGTGTGACATGACCACATGCTTCTCTAGCCAGTTCCCATTCTGGTGGTGACTGTTATTGGACACTGTGCAAGACAAGCAGTATAAAAGCAGCAAGAGTCCAACATGTGATCCGTACTCCCAGGGCTGACAGGTGCAGGTCAACTGTGCCACAGCATCATGTTGTTTGACCAGGTCTGTCAAAGTGGATGTATACTAGATGCCTGTGGAATGACAGCAGAAGCATGGACAACTGTTGGGAGTGACACAGTTTGCTCATTGTACAGTGGTAACAGGTCAGGAAGACCGGAAAATGCTCCCAAGGGCTTGGACCACACCATCAGGGCTACAACACTGGTGGGCTATTGCATGTCCCTGCACACATAGTCTGTGCCCTGAGATACAACTTCAGTCATACAAACATGGAAGATGAGTCACATCATACCTGCTGAGTTGTGACATGTGTGCATAGGTTATGTTGCAGAACCAGTTACTTGACAGCAGGATGTAAGTGACTATCGCCTTGTGTAGCCTGCTAAGTGGAACAGCAGTGTGACCACCGACAGTCACCTATGACAGGTGTGTTGTGTATGTTATGACACCCTATTGGCTGTATGTGATGGGCACACGTGTCTGTACAGAGTATGGAGGGGTACTGTATATGGTGTCTCTGTATGTGTGGCCTGTGGTGGGGATCATGTGGGACTATGTGATGTGTGGGGTGGTTTGCCAATGTTGCACATCCCCACATGACTGTCAGGTGCAGTCAGGGTTGGTGACAGTATAACCCCCAGCAGGGCTGCATATGTGCATCCCCCACAGGCTGTACTGTTTTATGTTGGGAGGTGTGCATTGACTGTGTACATGAGAATAGCTCTATTGCCACATGTACAACATAGTCATCATAGTGACAGGCAATAGCGCTGGTACGTGCCAGTTGGACATGCCTGTATATAAGTGGTATGTGCCAGGTGGACACGCCATATAAACCACCATGTCTCACGAGGTATGTGAGTGATGTGTGTACAACAGCTGTTGTACTGGAAGCAAGCTGGAAATGGCTGGACAGACAGTGTACCTGTGAGGACTGGTGTGAAATGGGTGCTAAACTAAGCAGTAGCTCATAACATGCCAAGAAGCTCTGAACAAGTGCAGAGCATGCCCATTCATTACAGATATGGTGTTGGGTAATATCAACCCACAAGTGTTGACGACAGTCATGATTGGTGGCACTGCATCAGAACATTGCTGAGTATGGTCTGCAAGTCCATGAACCATTATCAATGTAGATGTTAGCAGTACAGATGTACATGTTTGGCTACAAATGCCTTTGTATGTTACAGGAGTGTTCTACTAGTGGCCTGTTGACAGACTCACAACTACTAAAGGTGCTACAGTGACATGTGCATATCACATGGTGTCAGCTACAGTAAACCAGGGTTAATGTGCTGTACCCCACCTGCATTGTAGCCCATACCACACAGACAAATGTCAGACATCTGTGTATGTGAGGATGTGAATGGCCATGACCTATGGGCAATAGTTGTCACAGTGTTGCGAACAACATACAGAATGGGCTGTGTGTGTGAGGTGTGTGACATATGTGCACATTCTGGTGGATGATATCAGCAATGACACCACTAGGGGAATACCCCTGTACACATTAAGAAACACCTAGGCTGTGGTCAACATTATGGACGCTGTGTTAGGGATGGTGTAGTGCAGTACACCTCTCTGAGCTGGAGACGTCTCCCTGGCCCTTTAGGTAGTCATCCGAGGTACCCATGACATGACAGGGTGGTATCCATGAGCACAGAGATCATTGGACAGGCATACACAGCACTCGTGTGACCAATATTGGAACACATATCACCCTCCAGGGGTAGGTCCCATGCGTGGATGGCCGATACCAGCCTCCCCAATACTCACCTCCAGTATGCAGCATGCTATCCACCTTCCATACAGACATATGCCACACTATGCTGTAAGACATGCTACATGTCCATAGCCTGATCTAAAAGACATATGTCATGGACAACCACCGTCCTATGACTGGGATAGCCACATGCTGGACAGATCCCTGTGCCATACCTGTGACACACTCCTGCCATACCATGCAGCCCTGTCCACATAGCTGCACATATCATCCCTGTCATACATGGTATGATGGCCATATGGTAGATGTAGTATCAACTATCTGGATCAGTAATGTGTCACTGATGCCCCTTGCGGTGGTGTAATGGGTGTCAGATACAGCTAGGAAACCCAGCCCGTACATGCTATAGCCGATAACCTTACCTGTGAATGACGTCCGACTAGCCATTGTCCCATGTCTATCACATGTGCAACACAGGCGATCTGTGGCAAGATGTTGAACAGCTGTACAGTGCAGTGTAGATGTCTATGGCAAAACAGATGCATGTACAGGTTTCCATGCATACTTGGTGCATTGTCACTGCCCAAGTCCAGTAAGGCTGTGTCTGTGTTGATATGTGACATATACACAGCATCAAGGTCAACAGCATTACCGTGGATACATCAGGCATGTGTAGATAGGTAAGAACACCAGTGCAGGCAAACAGACATGCCCACATGAAGACAGATGTCACATGCAGTAGGAACACTAATGAGGTGACACACATATATGGGGATGATATCCAATGCATACTGGGTGTTACATGTATGTGACACATACATGCCAGTCGTGTTAGTGTCATGTTGATTTGCAAAGATAACTGTGCAGATGTACTAGAAATGTATGTGCAGCAGTATCACTGTACATGTCTGTAAATGTGACCTGTCACCTTCATCATGTCTTACAGATAATGCCTCATACACGCCTACCAGCATACAGCCGACAGGAGGATGATGTCGTAATCCAGTACCTCCATGAGAACTACGAGGTGTTATTTAGCCATGTGCCACAGCATGCACAGCAGCAGGATGACCTGTGGCAGGATCTTACAGGAGGCTCAACGAAGTGGGTGGCCACAACCGCACCTACCAGCAGGTGCGCAGACACTGCACGGACTTGATACATCATGCAAAACAGTGTGCCACTGCAATCGCCAGGGAATGAGGTGGAACAGGTGGGGGGCCACCAACGCAGCCTCCACTCACACACACAGAGGAGCTGCTGGCCAGTCTGGGAACACCCTTGGAACAGCTCCCACAAACACTAGCTGCCATCATGGAGGTGGGTGTCTCCCAATCAATGAGCCTGGAGTTGCCTGGTAAGTCAGTACTGAACATATGGCCAGTATATCCCACGTACATGCATGTGTCAGTGTGCATCATGTAATGTAACAACATATGCAAGGTATGTGGACACACATGCTTTATGCTACCCTGTGTATGCACCATACCTCTGAACTGTACAGGTATTTGCAGGATGTCCAGATGTCTGCCTCATATTGTCGGTGTGTTCCCCTTAATATCTGTCCCTTTTCTGGCAAATAGCTGAGGAATGGAGTCATTAAATGATGACATACATTTGTGTTTACGACTGCACATTCCATGTAAAACCCATGTGTATGCAAACCTATTAGTCTAGCAAATTTCTAAGTTTGTAAGAGCAATATGTCACTATTGTCCCTATATGTCCCCCATCATAGTAGGCTTTGTCCACATTTATTGTTCTAAGAGGTTGAGAGGTATGGTATGCACACATGTGCTTACTATATGCTATTGTACAGGTGAATGTGTTAACTTGCACTGTGCACCCTGTGGCTGTCATACAGTCATGGATAATGTTCATACTGCTGTGTCACCCTATACAGGTACCTCTGGCGTGCCGCACAGGCAAGAGTCCATTGCAGGTGAGACTGTCATCGGTATCAGGCATGTCAAAGCATAGATCTATTCACCATGTGGCCAGTTAATACATGGATAGACAGGTCGCATCACCCATCATCCACACAGGCCACCCATGTGCAATATATACAAATGAAATGACACAAAGACATGAAACTACAGTATTTGTCATTGCTACATGTGTGTCCAGCTGTGCATACAACTGTGGAGGTGTTCTACAATGGAGGCATATGTACTATACAGTGGAACAAAATGTGTAGTACACAAACCAGTACCGCACAGCGAGCAGTGATATGGGCAGACCACAGGCGTCACCATTGTGTTATATGCCCCTGCAATGGGTTCACACATTGTGATGTTCCATCCATGTCTGAGACACGTAGCGTTTGGTTGCATTATTGTCACAATTTCCCATAACTCATACCCCACATACCACACATACACCTGTTGTCTGCATAACCCTGTGGATGGTGACATATCCAACATCTATGGGTGTATATCATATGGGACAACACAGACATGTCTGATAGATGGCCATCACATACATGACCAACACATGTGCACACATGGCCATGGGGGATGGCCAGAGACATGTAGCCACACAGAAGATGGGATGTGGATATACCCTGTCCCACTTTTTCCACACATGGTCCAATTACAACTGTACTAGACTGATTATACTGGTGATGTGGTACGCTGCACATCCTAAATGCCTGTACACAGCTAGTGGAGGTGTCAGTGATGTGTACCTCATAAGATGTGTTGAACATGACATCTGTGTCATAGCATGATGGTAGTCACCTTTACAGATTCCACTGTCAGTGACACCAGGCCACAGATACTGTACTTTTCTCCTGCTGCCCTAGGACATCACTGTTAGCTGTGCACCTTGTGTGCGTGGTACATCAATTTCATGTGTGAAATGGTGTCCTGACAGGTCCGCTATGTGTGGACATGGTTGCCAGGCAGCTAACACTCTGTAGTCATCGTGCAGGGGTGTCATCTGTATGCCCTCCAGTGACCTGTCACATGACACAGCATGGTTTGGTGTGTATACACCTCAGCATCATAGGTCACAATCCACAGGTATGTCATGGGTATGCATGCAGTTCTGGATATGCAGTGCATTCATAACATGCACTGTTTAGCATTATAGACACCTCATGATGCCATGCAATGGCACAGTGTCTGTACATCACACTGTACAGCAATGTAGACGGCTCACAGTCCCCTACCATGCCCATGCACATTTGCTCAACATGCATTCTATCTGTAGGGCATATGGACAACACCGCAATGTGATACCCAGTACGATGCTGTACATGTGTCAGGACACCATTGTGTCAGACATCCATGCATGTTAATGCACACGTCAGCAGATTGCATGTCAAGGTCACATCAGCCATGTGTACTGTTATCCTGTTCTGGGATGCATGCGTACTACCATGATCATGTGAATTGTATGGATAATGATATGACACCTGCCTGCTGTAGTGTGCATTCCAGGGGGTATGCTTACAAACACTATTGATGTCTGAGCTGCCTGCTGTCAGCTGTATCACAAGCATGCTGCATGCCATCTGTCATATCACATGCATGGTGTGTGAATGTGTGTGTGTCAGTGTGTGTGTGTGTGTGTGTGTCAGTGTGTGTGTGTCTGAGTGTGTGTGTGTCTGAGTGTGTGTGTGTCTGAGTGTGTGTATGTGTCAGTGTGTGTGTGTGTGTCAGTGTGTGTGCGTCTATTGTAATTTAGAGTCTTTCTTTGCATTCACAGGTGATGTAGGTGTGTTACCCTTCTGCGGTCCATCTGATAGTGTCCCCACAGATGCTAGCAGTGATGAACATATGCACAAGGTACAGGCAGGGATGTCAGGGGCTGAATCTGTGCCAACGGTTGCCATCCCAGCTATGTCCCCCTCTGCCCCGCACACAGTTCAGCTGCCAACACATACCACATCTACAGTGGCCATAGAGGAAGGACAGTCGTCGTCTGTTAGCGTTGAATAGGAACATATGGTGGCTACAGAAGGTGTGTCTCCACACCATGGTGGCAGTATACTGACTGCAAATGTGCCACACAGGCATGTGGCTGGTGCTGCTCATAGGAGGACCTCTGGCAGACATGCACCTGCAGGACAAAGCGCAGCAGCTGGAATCACCAGACACATGTTCCAGACTGTAATGGCAGCACAGGCATGTGCCGAATGGCAGAACAGAGAAGGGCAGAGGCTGCAGAGGGCTGCTATCAGTACCCTAAACAACAACATCCAGGCATTGGCAGGTGCTCAACAGCAGATTGCTGATGTTCTGGACAGGTGATTGGGTGACATGGTCAGAATCCTCGACCGTGGTATGGCAATCTGTGAGCCTGAGCTGTCTGTGCTGGAACATCTGGTAGGGGTGAGGCATAGGCCACATGGACGTAGGCCAGCTACACCAGCTAGTGCAGGTCAACGTGAGCGTCCCACCTCACATGGCCACTCCCATAGTGCCGGTAGCAGTAGCAGTGCAGCTGGTGCTACGCTGTCCACACCAGGTCACAGCAGGCCACTTGGATATGGCCCTGGATGTTCCCAGTGGGGACATGGTTCCAGTGGCCATGTGTCAGCAGACAGAAGCCATTCTGTACCTCTGCCTGGTAGTGCCCGTGCAACCCCTGGCAGGCACAGGACACGTGGCCATGTCCGGTCACAGTGAGCTGTACAACCTGGTCTGTACAATCTGGAGCTGTCCATAATACCCTTGTGTAGGCCTCACAAATGACAGAACTGTGTGCACACATACACGCACACAGCAAACACTACTGTAGGGCTCCACAACACCCACATGCATACAGAACAGACATGTCCATTCAAATCACCGGCCCTTACCCACACACATGATGTCATTCAGTGGTGCAGCCTATGCCCCTGGCAAACAGTATCACCCTGTACATATGATGAAGCCTGTGCTGCATCCCTGTCATCCACACCATTGGTACAGGGATATGCTCAAATGGTCTGATGCACAGGGAGAACAGAATAGTGAGAGGTGTATCTAACATTACGTATGCATATTGAGGGATGTGTATGTTGCATTGGTTGTGTGTGAATACTGAGTGCAGGGATATGCTCAAATGGTCTGATGCACAGGGTGAACAGAATAGTGAGAGGTGTATCTAACATTACTTGTGTATACATATTGAGGGATGTGTATGTTGCACTGGTTGTGTGTGAATACTGAGAGATGTGTATGTGACATCAGTGGTGTACTGTCGACATGCACCAGTCATACCATGTAGTCCAGGTGCAGCATGCATTGTGATATGTTCACAGTATGTGTCTCGGTTACAACAGTAACAGCATGTTGGTAATGATGCCCTGGTTCCCTCCTATGGTGTACTGGCATGTGCCTACATGTAGCAGTGTTTGCAGTCCCCCATGTGTAACTGTGGAGTACTCACAGGCACATATGGCAATATCAGCATGCTAAACGTACCCTCAACCTGACTGTTGGAAAGTCAAACATGACACAGATGTCCGCACATATACTGCACCTGAAGCATGTGGTCAGTTGAACAGGCTACAGTGGACAGAGACATGACATACATACCGGGAAACATTACAGGTATGTTGACATGGTGCAGGGGTTGTACACAGCGGTCTGGCCAATGATGACATTAGAGGCCACTTGATAGCATGAGGCCACACTGTGTAGCAGTAATACCCTGTCACAGTACAGGAACATGGCCCCATTCACGGGGTCTAAAGCACTATAACGCACACCCCATAGTGTTGAGTTGTCGACCCTTGCCTATGTGGTCATCACCCTCACAGTACTTTGCACCCACACGACGTGGCACAGAGAAGGAACATGCACAGATAGCCAGTACGGCTGGGACCGATGGCATCAACAGGGTAGTAGACTGCATCACCATGACGGGTTAGTCACCATGAAGGGTTAGTGATCCTGTTTCCACTGTATGGTAGCATACACCCTCACACCAAGCACCAGACAGCCATACATACATACACACACACACACACACACACACACACACACACACACACACACACACACACACACACACACACACACACACTGTGGTGACCAGATATGTGTGTGTACGGATAGCCGATGTGTGTGATGCACCACACCTGCCGACATCATGCTTTCCACACTGCAGTATGTACAGATCTCTACAACGGTGTACAGGGATGTGTAACAACTGGGACGTAGTCCCCACCATATGTGGCATGTGTGGTCACACAAGCGGACACACATGGCAGTGCTGTTAATGATAAACCTGCCATATGATGAGCCGTTTGATAGACATGCAGCGGTAATTTCCGCATTATGTGTACCAACGCAATGTCTGGCAATTGTGTTGCTATATGCACACGGGAGGATGTCGGTGTTACAGGTATCACGTGACATACAGTTGGTAACACCTGACTGCTGTGTATGCATTATGTCATCACCGTCAAGTAACAGTGACATAGCGTACTGTTTGTACATGGCATAGGATGGCGTGTGACACACCTGTGAGCCATTCCCAGCACACATATATCTACACAGGTGGATCACCACTTTATGTAAACACATCCCTCCATGCGTGATGTACAACCAACCATACTGTCTGTATGTCACTATATACAGTTGTCAATGATGGGGCTGCATTGCGACTGCATGTTGTGGTTAGGCACAGCTGTGTTACGGACATCGGCCACTGCACATGCATGATTGCTGCATGCACAGTACAGATTGTACATGTGTGTTGGTCCTAGATGTGTCTCCTGCAGCCATGTTTGCATGCATTGCTATTGGTGGACATGTGTGTTGACATACATAACACATGGACTGCGGTATGATATCACGGGTGTCATGGGCGACTACTAGAGGGGAATGTGTAATCGGTCAACATTGCTACCTCCTGTACTGTGAGCATTCAACAGACATGGACCCACCTTCCATTTGCGTGCGTATGATTGCTTAGGCCACTGTTCTACACGGGGGACAGCAAAGGCTAAGCTATGTACATATGTGTTGTGTGTGTGGTCCATGCACACATCCACTACAATCACATGTATGACATATCCAAACATGTGTGTTCGTTGGTGTACAGCAACACTCATCTGTCACAGCTGTGTAAGACCCGGGGCCCCTGGTATGTCTTGAGCTGACCTGGTCATGTATAGTGGTATCATTGCAATGCATAACACCTGTTGGAACCCTGTCAGTACATGTGTACTCTGCACAGTTGCTGTAGACCTCTGTACAGTCCACGGGTCATGTGTCACACAGTGTTGCGGTAATGTATGGCTGTGTATTGCTGCAGCAACAACATGGTGATGTCTCAAGGGCTACAGTGTAGACTGCGGTGTGTACGTCTGTGATCTGCACCTGTGACAGCTGTGATGGCAGCTGAGTGTGTACTGTTCACTGCATGTGTGTGACCACCCTGTGCATGGGGACAGTTATACCTTACTGTGCCCTTCAGTGTTTAGACTCTGACTGCATGCAGGATGGCCCACCCTGTGCATGGGGACAGTTATACCTTACTGTGCCCTTTCGTGTTGAGACTCCATCTGCATGCAAGACGGCCCTTTGCAACTGCTAAGTGTGTGAGCATGCCCAGTACGCTGTTGTGCAGATGGACACACATGACAGTCCAAACTGAGCCCTTGCATGTTGAGACTCCATCTGCATGCAAGAAGGCACATTGCAACTGCTGTGTGAGCATGCCCAGTACGCCGTTGTGTAGATCGACACACAGTACAGTCCGAACGGACGTCTATTACTAAGCGTGTGGCCATGGCCAGTGACACCTTGTGTCAGTGATGTCCCTCTGTGCATGGGCATGGCCGTTGACATCCTGTATAGCCATGGTGGTCATCCAGGCAACAGATGTCCATTTTCAACATCACGATGGATGCCTACCGAGTACACACTGGTTGACTATCTTGAAGGGTGTACTGTCTGTGGCGCATCCCGTGTCTATGTCTTGTTGTTGTTGTGCTCCATAAACCTTACATTGCCCCGATCACACCACTGCCGTGCTTGTCTACGTCTACCATGGGACAGTAATATGCCTATATGCTTTCAGACTGATCACTCTTTATACAATCCCTGTCGGTGTCCTTGTCTTTGCGGACGATGAAACGCACCTAGAAATATGCCTCTGGGACTGCTGTGTTTAGTAATCTTGGTAGCGCATTCTGTAAATGCGTCATGCTGTAGTGTGATAGGGTAGTTAGGTGTATGTTCGACTCCCAGCCCTGCCAAGTGTGTGTGTGTGTGTGTGTGTGTGTGTGTGTGTGTGTGTGTGTGTGTGTGTGTGTGTGTGTGTGTATGTGTGCACGTGCATGCTCCCATCCGCCTGGGGACTCAGTCATGCTTTTAGACGCATCACACCACAAATATTTCCTACTGGCAACTTTGCCGTTGCAGATGATGACACGCACCTAGATATATGCCTCTGGAACTGCTGTGTTTAGTAATCTCGGTAGCGTGTTCTATAAATGCATCATGCTGTAGTGTGATAGGGTAGTTAGGTGTATGTTCGACTCCCAGCCCTGCCAAGTGTGTGTGTGTGTGTGTGTGTGTGTGTGTGTGTGTGTGTGTGCGCATGATCCCGTCCACCTTGGGACTCAGTCTTGCTTTTAGATGCCTCACACCACAGATATTTCCTACCGACATCTTTGCCTTTTTAGATGATTACACTCGCCTAGATGTATGCCTCTGGGACAGCTGTGTTTAGTAATCTCGGTAGCGCGTTCTGTAAATGTGTCATGCTGTTGTGTGATAGGGCAGTTAGGTGTATGTTCGACTCCCAGCCCTGCCAAGTGTGTGTGTGTGTGTGTGTGTGTGTGTGTGTGTGTGTGTGTGTGTGTGTGTATGTGTGCACGTGCATGCTCCCATCCGCCTGGGGACTCAGTCATGCTTTTAGACGCATCACACCACAAATATTTCCTACTGGCAACTTTGCCGTTGCAGATGATGACACGCACCTAGATATATGCCTCTGGAACTGCTGTGTTTAGTAATCTCGGTAGCGTGTTCTATAAATGCATCATGCTGTAGTGTGATAGGGTAGTTAGGTGTATGTTCGACTCCCAGCCCTGCCAAGTGTGTGTGTGTGTGTGTGTGTGTGTGTGTGTGTGTGTGTGTGCGCATGATCCCGTCCACCTTGGGACTCAGTCTTGCTTTTAGATGCCTCACACCACAGATATTTCCTACCGACATCTTTGCCTTTTTAGATGATTACACTCGCCTAGATGTATGCCTCTGGGACTGCTGTGTTTAGTAATCTCGGCAGCGCGTTCTGTAAATGTGTCATGCTGTTGTGTGATAGGGCAGTTAGGTGTATGTTCGACTCCCAGCCCTGCCAAGTGTGTGTGTGTGTGTGTGTGTGTGTGTGTGTGTGTGTGTGTGTGTGTGTGTGTGTGTGTGTGTGCGCATGCTCCCGTCCGCCTGGGGACTCAGTCATGCTTTTAGATGCCTCACACCACAGATATTTCCTACTGACGTCTTTGCGGATGAGGACAGAACGCCTAGATATATGCCTCTGGGACTGCTGTGTTTAGTAATCTCGGTAGCGCATTCTGTAAATGCATCATGCTGTAGTGTGATAGGGTAGTTAGGTGTATGTTCGAATCCCAGCCCTGCCAAGTGTGTGTGTGTGTGTGTGTGTGTGTGTGTGTGTGTGTGTGTGTGTGTGTGTGTGTGTGTGTGCGCATGCTCCCGTCCACCTGGGGACTCAGTCTTGCTTTTAGATGCCTCACACCACAGATATTTCCTACCAACGTCTTTGCCTTTGCAGATGATGACACGCGCCTAGATGTATGCCTCTGGGACTGCTGTGTTTAGTAATCTCAGTAGCGTGTTCTGTAAATGTGTCATGCTGTAGTTTGATAGGGTAGTTAGGTGTATGTTCGACTCCCAGCCCTGCCAAGTGTGTGTGTGTGTGTGTGTGTGTGTGTGTGTGTGTGTGTGTGCGTGTATGTGTGTGTGTGTGCGTGCGCATGCTCCCATCCACCTGGGGACTCAGTCATGCTTTTAGATGCCTCACACCACAGATATTTCCTACCGACGTCTTTGCCTTTGCGGATGATGACATGCGCCTAGATGTATGCCTCTGGGACTACTGTGTTTATTAATCTCGGTAGCGCGTTCTGTAAATGTGTTATGCTATAGTGTGAAAGGGTAGTTAGGTGTATGTTCGACTCCCAGCCCTGCCAAGTGTGTGTGTGTGTGTGTGTGTGTGTGTGTGTGTGTGTGTGTGTGCGCGCATGCTTCCGTCTGCCTGAGGACTCAGTCATGCTTTTAGATGCCTTACACTACAGATATTTCCTACCGATGTCTTTGCCTTTGCTGATGAGGACACGAGCCTAGATGTATGCCTCTGGGGCTGCTGTGTTTAGTAGTCTCGGTAGCGCGTTCTGTAAATGCGTCATGCTGTAGTGTGATAGGGTAGTTAGGTGTATGTTCAACTCCCAGCCCGGCCATGTGTGTGTGTGTGTTTCCAGCTGCATGACAACAGTACATTGCTTTTACAGTATTCACTCTCCATAACATCCGTGCGGTGTCTTTGCCTTTGATGCTGCTGTCTGCAGGCTAAACATATGCTTGTGTGAATCCTGTGATCTACTAATCACGGTAGCACATTCTGTAACTGCGTAATGCTGTCGTGTTGTACAGTGGTTACGTTTGTGTTCTGCTCCCAACCCTGCCACGTGTGTTGTGTGTGTGTGTGTGTGTGTGTGTGTGTGTGTGTGTGTGTGTGTGTGTGTGTGTATGTACATATGTATCTATCTACATATATATATATATATATATATATATATATATATATATATATATATTGTATAAAGATATGTATGTTGGGATTATCACTCTTGAATGTGCTGCATTATCTGTACGTGATCACCTTGGATGTATGTACATCTGCTATGGCTCTGTGATAGTGCACATACTGTGTGCTGTAGTAATCGTGGGTTATACTTGTGTATTGACCGGTTATTATGTTTCTGGGTATTACACGGGCATTGCAAACAATGTTAGTTCAGCACCTTTGAATGGTCGTATGCACATCTCGGCAACAGTCAGCAGTGGTAATTACATTGGAGGGTGAGTATGGCTCATATCCATATGTAGTAACTGACAATTCTATGCAACTCAGGTTAACATTACAGACTCACGTTTATTCACAGGTTGTGGTGCAGATCCCAGGACTGTATGTGTATACATTGGCAGGTGCAGGACTGGGTTATGGTTGGATGCATGGAGGGGTGTCTATGGCCAGTAATGGCGATCTCTACAGCCTGGCAGGTACGGTCTGCGACTGTCCCACAACCTCCTGTATATGGCTGACACATGCTGTACCTGTGTATATGTAGACACACACACTTACCACAAACAGCTAGGGCTCTCACAAACACAAACCCATTGCATCACCATTAGGGCATGCAATAACCATTGTCCCTCACACACACACACCTACATGTACATCGGATGGCTCAATGACAGCTCTGGAAATGTAACACCACACCCTGTGCATATGATGTCACCTGTACCACCACCTGTGATGTGTAACATTGATGCAGGATCAGACTAACCTGGTGCTGATGCACACAGTGGCTTTATTCCACTGTATTGATTTTAGCATGCTGTTAACACAAAGTGTGTTACTTCCAGGTGTATATCAGCAGGCATGATGCATTGCAGCTATGACCATCAATGTAGCATAGTTTACAGCACTGTTAATTCTGATGATGTATTCTCCATCCATGTGCCATTTCACTGATGTGTGTAGTATTGGCAGCATGTGTGTCTGAGTGTGCAGTATGTGTGTGATGTGTGTAGTACACATGTATACATGCTTACAAATGCATACACTGGCATACATGACATTACACGGGCTTCACCTTTCGTACACTAGCTTACTCGTTCTTCCACATGTGCACACGGGCTAACACGCATGCACACATGCTTACTCGGGTATACTGGCGCGCACGGGCACGGACACACTGTGGGCAGGTTTGCAGGCCACATCGGTGGTATCCATGGCGTACACTGTCAGTCTCCTGACTTTCCCTAGGATAGCTCATAACACGCCTCTTCCACTGAGTACTGACAGCAAACATGTGACACTGCTCCGGTGAGATTAGTGTTTTATACACACACACTCATGTTGTCACCTATCCTCTACTCTAATAGTCCCCTTATCCTACACTACACTGTTGAGGCTTGGCCCATATGGCATGACATGTTGTGATTCACTATCCTCAGCCTCACTTGCATCAGATTGCCTACAAATGCTTCGTTACATCTCTGACAGAGCGCTTCCACACATAACAACCAGTACGCAGTAGCCATGTTGTCTCCAGCTTGCCATTCATCTGCATGGTGTACTAACATCTAACTAAACCTATATTTTGTATGCATATTATACACATTTGACTTATTTTGAAGCATAGCTCGTTCCCGTGACGCTGCGCTATGCTTCCACACCGGAGATCGGGGGAGGACAACTACTGTTTTATTGAAATCCAATGGACAATGATGCCACTGGCCTTGAATTTAGACATTGGCATGCTTCTTCGACTGTATTCATACTGTATTTACAGCTGTCATTGCTCCGTTTAGCAATGTGCAGAATGTTAGTCGCCTAACATCTGGGTACATTTCTGGACATAACTCTGCTCTTGCATGGACAGCTTACTGTTTCATGTATCGCATATTTACATCATTTGCATAGCTTTCACATACAAATGGGGTATGTTGCAAATCACAACATTGTCCGTGCAATGTTCGTGTTACGGGCTGTCTTGCACACCCCTACGGGTGTTTGCTGAATAGCCTGGCAGTCATCTTTCCTTGCTGTACTCTCACTCAATCCATACACGCTGGAGGCTTTGTGTATCATGGCCTAGGCTTTGCTGTGTGCTATGTCTATTTGTGGTGTATGCATGGTTGTGGGTATGTCCCACTGTCATCATTGTTAAAGGTGGCAGCCCTATAGGTACTTCATGTAGACTGCTGTGTCATTTGACATGTCAGCACATACCTGCGGCCAATACTGAACTTCCTACTGCAGCGCTTTTCATACCTTCTGAGTTATCTTGCAGTCGATAATGCTGTTTCCTCAGACATGTATCTGTTTCTGATCATACCTCTCAACCTCCTAGAGCAAAACATCTGTACAAAGCCTAACATGCTGGGGGACAAATAGGGGCAGATTTTAAATATTGTTCTTACAAACGTAGATAGTTGACAGAATAATAGGTTTTGCATTAGTATGACTTTTCTGAAGGATTTGGGGTCTTAAACTGAAATGTTTGTCATTATTTAATGACTTCAGTTCTCAGGTATTTGCCAGAAAGGTACAGATTGTAAGAGGAACACACCAAACATATGAGGCAAACATCTGCACATTCTGCGAGAATCTGTACAGTTGCGAGGTATGTTTCTGATACAGGATATCAATTTTCTTACACCACTACACACAATATATGGTGCCATCACAGGCCAGATGCCATTACATTCCTATTGCAGGACACAACCACCCAGAGGGTTGTATTCCTCACACAGGCCAACAGGTGCTTATCCACACTAATTATTCTATCATGTACCTTATGTGTACACCGGTATTTGCACTTTCCTTCAGTGGCAGAGCTGACGTACGGGTATGGGGGACTGGATACTCTATCGGTGACACTGCATGACACCCTGAGGGACACATGTCTTTTGAGTCTATTAACCTTCCACATTGACTTTCACAGGGCATACGTTGTCATTCACATTTGTCGAAGTACATGCTTTTGACTTGTACATGTTTTGTCATTTGTCCTGACGTCTTTCTTCTCACCTGTCCACCTAGTATCACTAGTTCTGTACATTTATTTAGGGTGGGTTACCTTCATACCTCTCACCTGTACACATTATGGGTAAATGCCCCAAGGTTTGACCTATGATTTTGTTACATTTGTCATAATAATGTGCCTTTCTGGTAGATTGCTGGCAAGGCATGACGGACTGTGAGGTTAGGTAATAATGACTGACATTTCTATTTCATGATTACTAACTCTCATAACATTCATATTCATGACTACGCCATTATTCTATCAATGTTCTGACTTTGTCTGGGTATATTTAATATAGTCCCTATTTGTATTTCATGTACTATGCCTTAGTCCAGCTGTCTTATTCTGAAAGTTTGGCAGGTATGGTTACCATCTTGGTCGTATGCATGTCCATCCATGATAATCACCTACATGACACTGATATAGGTCCCTACGTCTTCCCCCAATGGTTTACACAATATCCAGTAGATGGGTTGCACCTTTCTGGAGAATATAGGTGTGTGCTATACCCACATAGGTATATTGATCACTCCCATGGGGCGTACCTAATAGATCTGTGCCAACCAACACCTAATCCCATTTCTGTATACCCATGATTCCCATACCTGACACCCCTCCACAGTACCCATTAGACATGTTTAATGTGAGAGAAAATAAAGTGTGAAGACACTTCTAAGCACTCCCCACTCTCCGGATATCAGGTCGTACGTCATACATTCTATCGACCCATGTATTATTACCCTTGCACCTGCTACTGTTGCATGTACAGCTATATCGTAGTTGCAGCTGTGACGTCTTTTGCATTGATGATGGTTTGCACTTCGTACAGGATTAATTTTTGGGGTCCTGCAAAGGACACCTATATTTATGTTTAATGTGTAGAACTTGCAGGCCCTGTCACACTGGTACTTTCCGGGCAATGGTTTGGAAAGCAGCAGTGTATTCACCTTTCATGCATGTCTGTCTGTCTATCCATAATAGCTATACCATGACCTATTTATGTACATGTGTTATATGTACAGGGACATATGTGGTGACAAGGTTTAGGTCCCTAGAGCATGTAGCTTGGAGGAATTGGGGTTTCTTTAAGTGGAGCATGTCCAACAGCTCTGGGCTTGACATAGCTTTGTATGTTAGGCAGAGATCGCCTCTGAGTAGGCGATATGCGACGGAGAAAAGCTGGAGTTTTTTGAGACGGTCTGCGTAAGGCATCTGTTTGAGGCCAGTAATCCTCTTTGTGAGGTTTTTTTGTGGCCTTTCCAGTTGTTGTAGATGTCTTGTGAGGTACATACCAAAAGGGGCATTGTACTCTATAATGGGTTGAATGAGTGACGAGTAGATGGGAACAATGACCTCTTTTTTTCAGGATGAGAAACCTTTTGTGATGAGGTGTGCCATGTAGAAGGATTTCATGACCACTGTGGCGATGTGATTATCAAAGGAGAGACTACTGTCCACCTGTGTCCCAAGGTCTCTTATCACACTTTTGGTGTTAAGTAGACTACCACCTATGTGGTAGTTCATGGGTACAGAGTTTTTACCAAAGGGGATGACAATGCACTTTTTGGCATTGAGCTTGAGACCATGTCTTTGACACCAGGCATCTGTCTCAGTGAGGCCCTTTTGTAGGATGTCCGCATCGTTAGGAGTTTCAATTATGGCTCCTAGTTTGCAGTCATCTGCGAATTTAGGTAGCCAAAGACCTTCTGTCTTAGCCTGTACTTCAGAGAAGTAGATACCAAACAGGACAGGACCCAGGACTGAACCCTGTGGTACTCCACTTTTCACTGGTCTGAAGTCTGATTTGGAGTCTGCTACTTTCACGGTGTGGGTTCTTTCAGTAAGTCAGTTAGCAACCCATTTAGTGACATAGGGATTTATACCTAGTTTAGTGAGGTTAATCTATAACTCCAGAGTGGGGGATGGTGTTGAATGCATTGTCGAGATCTAGATAGGCTGTGTGAACCACCTTACCCTCATCTATGGCTTTGGTGAATACTTCAAAGAAGTCTATCAGGTTTAGGAGACATTATCTGCCTTTTACAAACCCAAACTGTGTGGGGTCCAGAGTTTGGTGATCTCCAATGTCTTTGTTTATGAGTTCCATGATGATACATTCCATGGCCTTGCAGACGAGGCTCATCAGGCTAATGGGGCGGTAGTTCCTGGGGTCTGTTGTGGCCCCCCTTTGTGGAGTGGGATAACTGTCATGGTGCGCCATTCAATGGGCACAAAGCCTGAGGTGAGGCTATTATTGAACATGGTACTTAGGTGGGGTGCCAGTTCATTCTGTAGTTCATGTAGAAGGCAGCCTGGGATGTTGTCAGGTCCCATGGATGCTGTGTTCTTGGCTTTGGAGAGTGAAGTTTTTACCTGTGCAGCCGTGATTACAGGAACTTTGCATTCTTCCAGTATAAAGATGGGCCTTTAGGGGGTGAGAGGGGGTAAAGTTAGCACTGAACCTATCTGCCAGGATGTTGGCAATATCAGTTGGTTCTGTATATTTAGTGTCATTGTGCTGTAACTCAGAGCAGATCTGAGTATTGCCATTGAGATTTTTGACATAGATATAGAATGCGTTGTGGATGTCTTTAGAATCAGTGGCAATTTTGTTTTCATAACTAGCTTTGGAGGATTTTATGAGGGATCTCAGCTTCTTACTGAGGCTGACCAGGGAGTTCCTCCAATTGTGGGATTTTACTCTTTTTTTGCAACAGTTTCTTTCTTCTGTTGTAGAGTTTGTTTATGGCAGAAGACCACCAAATTGACTTCCTTTTTTGGGGGGATAGCATCTTGGTTCTGTTAGGGATAGCATGATCCATGCACTTGTGTAAGTGCTTATGAAGTGCATTTGTGTAGGATTCAGCAGTCGTACCTCTATTGTCCATCTGCATGGGTGTCGTGAAGTTTGTCACTTCTGTCTTAAGAAGCATGAAGTTGGCTTTGGAGAAATTTTTTACGGTTGTTTTCCTAATGGGGGGTGGGAGCGGGATGTGGATGTCTAGGGTGATTAGCTTGTGGTTGGATCTGACCAATGAGGAGCTGACCTCTGGGTGTGGAACATCGGCCACCCATGTTGGTGATGACCAGGTCTAAGATATTGCTGCCCCTGGTGGGGGTGTGGATAAGTTGATCCAAAGTGTTGGAATTGATGATTTCCAGAAAACGTTGAGCAAAAGAGTTGGCACATGAGTAGTTTTCCCAGTTAATGGTAGGGTAGTTGAAATCACCCATTATTAGAGTGCTGGGTTGTACCTTAAAATTTCCAGTGTATCAAGAAAAGAGGAGTGGGAATACTGGGGCATGGTGTGGGGTCTATAGCAAGCTACAATCTGGATTGCGGTTTTGCCCAGTGAATGACCTGAGCCGTACCTCCCTGGAGTACATGAAAAGAGACATGCAAGAGCTCTCTGATCTTGTACCTGTCACCCTTAGGCTTTCAAATACTGGCCAAGGCTCTTGCCACCCCCATAGTGCCTTTTTAGGTGAGGCTCAAAAGACAAACCCACTGCCATAAATAGCACAAGTAAAAAAAACTGAGGGTAATGCTACTCAATGCCAGAAGTCTAAACCTTAAAATGCATGCACTCGAGGCACTCCTCAGTATGGAGAAAATTGATATATGTGCAGTAACAGAACCTGGTTTAAGGCTCCAGAGAGCACCCCAGCACTACCAGGCTACAACTCATACCATACATTTTGGCCACAGAACCCAGACCGAAATGCAAAAGGCGGGGGCGTATCCATATTCATCAAGGATACCCACATCTCCAGGTTAGTAGCACAGCACAATGCTTCAGAGATCATCCACGTGCAGCTAACAATGGGCAAAACTGCAATTCAAATTGTAGCTTGCTACAGATCACCCTCCATGTCCCCCATTCTGCATTTCTGGAAACACTGGGAAATATAAAGGTCCTACCAAGCACCCTAATATTGGGTGATTTCAATTACCCAAACATTAATTGGGAGAACTGCTCAAGTACTAACTCCCTTGCCCAACATTTCATAGAATTTATAAACTCAAATGCCCTGTATCAACTGGTCAATACTCCCACCAGAGGTGACAACATATTAGACCTGGTCATCACCAACATGGGCGACCGGTGCTCCACACGGGAGGTCAACCCGTTGCTGGTTAGATCTGACCATAAACAAATCACATTGGAGATCCACATTCTGCCACCACCCCCGGACATGGAAACCACTGTGACAAACTTTTCAAAAGCAAACTTCACATTGCGTAAGACCGAGGTGGAAAGTTTCAAAGTCCCCATGCGAAAGGATAACATTGTCCAAGCTGCAAAATCCTTTAATAATGCATTCTACGGGCACCTACAAGAATGCATGGATCGTGCTATCCCAAGCAAAACCAAGACTCACTTATCCAAGAAAAAGAAAACAGTCTGGTGTATTCCTGCCATAAACAGGCTATACAATAGAAGGAGGAAACTAGTACAGAAAAGAGTAAAATCCCAAGAAGGGAAGACATCCCTGATCAGTATCAGCAAAAAACTATGATCCCTCATAAAATCATCCAAGGCGAGTTTCGAAAGAAAAAATTGCCGAGGACTCCAAAGATAACCACAAGGCATTCTTTAGCTATGTCAAGAATCTAAATGGCAATGCTCAGATGTGCTCGGAGTTAGTGCAGAATGGTACAAAATACACTGAACCATATTGCCAGCATCCTGGCAGACAGGTTCAGCGCAAACTTCACCCCCCTCTCACCCCCAAAAGGGCCCATAACCATACCAGAAGAATGTAGAGCTCCTGAAATCACAGACACTCAGGTTAAAACAGCCCTCTCCAAAGCCAAAAACATAGCATCAAAGGGACTGGACGGTGTCCCAGACTGTGTCCTACACAAGCTCAATGATGAACTACCCCCTCACCTAAACACACTGTTCAAACTCAGCCTCTCCACAGGTTACATACCCATAGAGTGGGGCACAGTAATGGTTATTCCTCTTCACAAAGGTGGAGCCACAACAGATCCCGGGAACTGTTGCCCTATAAGCCTGACTAGCTTGGTCTGCAAGTCTATGGAGTGCATCATCATTGAACTCATTAACAGAGACATTGGGAACCTCCAAATACTGGACCCTGCCCAATTCAGCTTTGTTAAGGGCAGATCATGCCTCCTATACCTGGTGGATTTCTTTGAGACAGTTACCAAGGCTTTAGATGAGGGAAAGATGGTAGACACAGCCTACCTAGACCTCGCAAAGGCCTTTGACACCATTCCCCATTCTGGTGTTATAGACAAGCTCACCAGCCTGAACATAAACCCCTACATCACAAGATGGGTTGCCAACTGACTCACGGACAAAACCCACATGGTAAGAGTTGCAGGAGCTAGGTCTGACTCTAAACTGGTTACAAGTGGCATTCCCCAGGGCTCAGTCCTAGGACCCCTCCTGTTCGGTATATACTTCTTAGAGGTACAGGCAAGCACAGGAGGAGGACTATGGCTGACCAAGTTCACAGACGACTGCAAACTAGGGTCTATAATTGACTCTCTGGCTGACACAGACATCCTCCAAAAGGGTCTCACTGAGACGGATACCTTGTGTCGAAATCATGGCCTCAAGCTAAATGCCAAAAAGTGCATAGTCATCCCCTTTGGAAAAAAACAAAGTACCCACACACTACCACATAGGTGGTAGTCCCCTAAATACGGAAGATGTAATAAGGGATCTGGGGACCCAAGTAGATAGTAAACTCTTTTTTGATAATCACATTGCCAAAGTGGTTAGAAAATCCTTCTACATGGCCCACCTCATCACAAAAGGGTTTGCATCCAGATCAAAAGAGGTCATTGTGCCCCCCTACTCATCGCTCATCAGACCCATCATAGAGTACAACGCCCCATTTGGGATGTATCTTACAAGACACCTGCAACAGCTGGAAAGACCATAGAAGTACCTCACCAAGAGGATCACTGGCCTCAAACAGATGCCCTATGCAGCTGGACTGAAGAAACTTCAGCTGTACTTGGTTGCATACCACCACTCAGAGGTGATCTCTGCCTGACATACAAGGCCATGTCCAACCCAGAACTGATGGACATGCTCCACCTAAAGAAAAGCTTATCCCCTCAAGCCACACGTTCTAGGGATCTAAACCTCACCACAACAATAAATATGACGTGCTGGAGGGATAGATTCCTGTCCCAGAGACTTCCCATGCTTTGGAACAAGATTCCAACCTACATTAGGCAGAGCTCCTCACTAACACTCTTCAAGAGAAACCTTAACAAGTAGATGGGAAACAGAAAGGTTACCCCGGGGATCACTTCAGTGGCTCTGCTGGACAGAGGCACAGGGAACTAATCTAGCGAAAGCCAACACATTCTGGCTAGGCTTATAAATGCCTTTGGGCAGATAGCCTAGTACCTACCTCTGAACCTATGACCCTACATATACATATATATATATATATATATATATATATATATATATATATATATATATATATATATACACACACACATATATATGTCTATACACACACACATATATATATATATATATATATATATATACATATATATATATATATATATATATATATGTACAGCATGTCTCCTTACCCCTACCAACAAAAGACCACTACTTTCTGTGTATCCCTCTGATGTCAGCCATAGATAAAGAAAGAAACAAAATGTAGCATCTGTCAGATGTAAATAAACAGAATGCTTCTTTACTTTCTCCCAAAAAATAACCACCTGCATATGTATCCAATGTTTGATTGTGAGGAAATTAAAAAAATACTAATTGCAATAATGTTTCACACTTACTTTTAGACAGTGCAATGATTCTTTACAAGCTTAGTTACCCTCTGTGCATCACTCTGAAGGAGTGAGGAAAGTTAAAAAAAATAATAACCACACTGTCCCCAGCCAAACACAGGATAGTAGCCTCCGATTTTGGGAGGAAAGCTAAAGAAATAATGAAATCATTCCCAGATCTAGACAAGCTGCAGTAAACTTATGAGTGCACCTCTGAGCAGGACTAGTTTTGGACTAGGTAGGGGTCAGTGCAGAGGCCACTACTAAGCTTGTGCAAAATGCACTTATACAACTTTGTTGTGTGGAGGGCACCAGCCCCCTCCCCAGAATATCTAAAGTATGGGTATTCTGCGATGATTTTATCTTTTTTTTTTTTTTTTTTTTTGAGTAATAACTGTAATCTGAGCAATTGACAAGAGGGTAAGTTAATTTCATCCAGACAACCCCTACCACTCAGTTATAGCCATGTCTATGTTCAATTCAGATGTCAGATTGTGATAAAAGGGGGTAGCTATGTAAAGCATGTTTCCATTATTAAAAAAGTTGCAATATATTAAAATATTCCAGGTTGTTTCACACAAATAAGACTAGTCCTATAAAGGCAAAATGATAAGCAAACATCAGACAATTGGTCATTTTCCTCCACAAATAGCTGCATCATCTATACCTACTCCATCTGGGCATATCAGGTGTCAAGTTAAGTAATCCCTCTGACTTCTAACAAATGCATACTAATCCTGCAAATCACAACTGCTTAAAACTGAGCAAGTGACAGGCACTTAAGTTACTTTCATTGAGCCAACACCAAGCACAAGCCTAACCCAAATATCTCCCAACTTCTTATCTCTAAAATTAGGGACAAACCCAAAAATAAGCAGGAACACTTTTTAAAATATTAGTGCTGTTAACATGAGGAGTTGACAGAATAAGGTAATGTGAAATAACATGCATTTCAAGCAAGCAAAATAATTCTATAACTATTGCAATTTTTTATTCAGTATATTCTACTACATTTTCTCAGAAAATTATTAGTTTTACTAGGGACTGTGTGGACAAAGCAAAATGATGATCAAAACCAAGGACATTTGCGAGGTGTGCCCAACCCTCGCCCAACAGGTAATGCCATGAAGTCTGATGGCCATGCACAAAGTTTCACAATTCCAAGTTCACACACACAAGCTGCCATGCATTAAAGTATTCCAAGTTGCTCCACACAAATCACAAAGCCATAAGTATTGCAGAAAGTATCTGGTTGATCATTGCCAGCATCATGGAAAAAACAGTAATAACACTTACCTCTCTGTTTCTGTCGCAAACCATTCCTCTCCAGCTGTCCACAATTCTGCAAAATGCCCCGACTCCCAGGTTGATGATGCAAACAGTCAGTAAAGCCAGATAACCGAGTTTTATAGCTTTATTAAAAAATGCATTATACTGATGAATATGTTCAATTCTGTGAGCACCACAGCCTATCACCTACCATTTGAATGCTGTGAGGTGTCTGCTCCATGACCTTGCAATGCTCAAGTCTAACATAACATTTCTTGACTTGAATGGTCACATCAGATGGAGCAAATCCACCCTGTGGGCACCCACCACTCTGCAGAGCTGGCACGCTTTGTTCTAACAAGGAGCCATATTTTATTTATTTATTTTTTGGAGCAAAGGAAAAATGTGTATCTCTCCAAACAAGGTGCTTTAGACTGCCACCTAGTTGGCCTATGCATAAGGCTGGCCTGCCTAACTTGTAGAAATGAGATATTAATGCTGGCTGCACACACTACATGTAAACTTCCAGGTTCACCCATGGTGTTTAACTGTAAATTATATCTAGCAGTATACTGTATCAGTAAGTCATTCCTACAACTGTATCTGTGCATAGATTAACAGCACAGAAGAATACTATCATACATCACTGAACTATCACACAATTGTTTTCTTATTAAAACTATATAGATAAGTCCATGATTAAAGTTGCTATGTAGGGATTTAAAGCTATATCAAATTACGAGGGCAACATTGTTCTTCTTGACTAGCTTTGGTTCATAAACAAAATGTAAAACACAGATGTTCTTGTCAGTCAGGGACAGTGAAAAATAACTTCCCAGTGCTTGTCTGTGGAGCATGCAGTATGGAAGAAGGATTTGCACAAAAATGAGCATAGTACAGTTCTGTTGCATGTTTGTGTGGTAATACATGATTCAGAGGCATCGGATAACATATACTGAGCCTATAACACTGCGTGATAACAACAGCACTGCTAAACCGAGAAGAAGGACTTCTATGACAGATTATGCACTACTTATAATTATGAGCAGGGTTTCTGTAGTTACCGGCCTATGCCTGAAGCACCAAGATATGATGGATGACATCCATCAGACAACATCAGTCCAATATCTGCCAGCAGTATAATTGGTTTAGCTGCAGTGAGTAGCTGGGCCATATTAGATTTGCACACAAACACCTAACTAGCTCTGTAATAGTAGCATGTCATGAATGCACATGAAAACATCCAGTTCCATTGAAATATAAGATTTTGAGAGAGTGCTTACAATTCTTAACAAAGTGGATTTGGAATTATGTCTAGACATTGGACTACCTGACTTTACTTGTTCACGAGGTTTCAATTTCTTTTTATATTGCAATGGTCCACTATTTATTTATTTATTTTACATTTGTTAACCGGGGGTGTCTGGGTGAGCCAAAAAGGCCCTTTTTCAGCAGAGGCCCAGGGAGAAAAGCTCCACAAAGAAAAATGGCAGATACATTTAGATATTTAGACATGATCAGTATGCACACAAATTACAATATGCATGTTTTTACAGTGGTATGCATCACATCAGCAGTTACAGTGGAGAGAACAAACAAGAAAATATTAATTTAAAAATAAAGGTAATTAACAGGTTTGTGGTGCACAGCTAAAATTTGGAACATAGGCAGAATGCATACATAGTACACAAGTACAGTACATACATTGTGCATTAGCCAGTGTTTGTGAGTAAGAGTTAAAACTATTATCAAGCACTCTAGGTTTAGTATGTGTACCTTATCCACTTTCACTAGCCTGGGAAGCAGTCATGGCACTGCCAACTTTGCTTGAGATGTTGCCTAATGAGGTTTTAAAAGGAGGCTTTGGATGATGTGTTTTGTATGCTAGTGGGGAGAGAGTTCCATTTTTTTTAGCCACAGAACTACTATATAGTGTGTCTCCAAAACTATTGTAGCTGTTGGGGACTTCTAGTTGTAGTTTGCTTGATGATCTAAGAGGCCTTTTGGCTGAGTGATGTTGTACTAGGTTTTTGAGGGCAGGACACTTATTGGGGAGGTAACAGATAGAATGACAGAGGCAGAGCTGATTCTAAGTTAGGAGGTTGGGCAGTTCAAGCAAGTGGAGCTGTCTCAAAGCAGTACAGTGATGAGTTCTATATGAGCAATTTGCAGCAAAACAGGCAATTCTGTTATTGCAGGCTTCCATTTTGCTTAGTTCAGTTTTGCTGAGATTAGTCAGAATGGGAGATGCATAGAGTAGGGTGGACAGAAGTTGGAAGTGAGCAATGGCTGATCTTGTGTTGCTGGTAAGAAATGGTTTGATACGGTAGAGTGATCCTAGTTTGGCATGTGTTTTTTTAATAGTTAAGTTGAGATGACTATCAAATTTTAGTCAACTGACTGTAACCAGTGTTTTTGTTAGAACTGGTTGTAATCATAAGCTGAGTTTTCTTTGGACTGAGGATAAGTTGGGCTTTGGTACAATGTCAGAGAATGTTAGTTAAATTGTTTGCAGGAAGGTGGGAATCTTTTGTGCAGCACAAATTAAGGTAGTATCATCTTCATACTGAATGATAGATGCATGCTGTGTGGAGGTATGGAGGTAGTTTGTGAAGACTGTGAATAGTAGTGGTCCTAAGATAGAACCCTGTGGGAATCCTATAGTTATTGGCAGATGAGGAGACAGAGAATCTTCCCATTTCGCAGCTTGGTACCTGTCAGTTAAGTAGCTTTGGAACCAGGTAAGAGTGGAATTTGATAGGTGATATTGGTTTAGTTTGTTTAGCATGATTTGGTGCGAGACTGTTTCAAATGCTTTGGACATACTCAAAGAAAGAATTGACACCTGCAGGTCTTCATTTTTGAGATGGTTTACTGTGTCTGTGAAGCAGAGGAGGGCTGTATTAGTACTATGGGCAGGTCTGAAACCATGTTGAGTAGATGACAGGATGTTGATGTCTAGGAGATATTTTTAGCACCTGGGTATGGATGCATTTTCCTAGGATTTTGGCCAGGGGGGAGAGTTAAGCAATGGGTCTGTAGTTATTACGTTCAGTGGAGGTCCTGCCTTTATGTATGGGTGTAACATAGGATATTTTCCAGAGTTTGGGCACATAGTTTCCAACAATTGATCTGTTTATGAGAGTGGAGATTGCATCTGCTGTGAGTTTCACGAAATAGCTGGGGAGTAGGTTGGCTGCTGTTGATGAGGTTTTTAGTTTGGAGAGCATGCTTTTGATAGAAGTGGTGAAAACTGTTTTGAGAGTAAAGCTTGTATTAGTGTTATTTGTGCTGGAAGGGGATAGTGAAGTTGAAACTGTCCTGTGATACTAAGGATAGAACTGAGTTCACAAAGTGGGAGTGGAATTGTGTTTCAATGGGAACTTTCTGGTTGGTTTGGGGGCAGCCTTTTTTTGGGGGGGGTTTAGTAGCTGGTTTACATTTTTCCAAAATTTTGGGGTGTTATGTTGGTATTTAGTTTGCAATGTCATGTAGTAGGATTTTTTTTCCCAGCCTAATCATTTTTTTTGCATGGTTGCGCAGTTCTTGGTATTTAGTTAGGCTTTTTGTTTCTTTGTTTTTTATAGTAAAGCCAGACAGTGTCTCTGGACTTGAGGATTTGTTTGGTTTATTTACTAAGCCAGGGGTTTGTAGAGGTTCTAACCTTGATTTTGCGCAATGGAGCAACAGTGTCTAGGTGTTGTAGAAATGTTTTGTTGAAATATGCTACAGGCTGGTCAAGTGGGAGGGTTTTTAGGGGGGTCCAGTCAAAGTTACAGAGTAAAGTATTGAGGACATCAGGAGAGAGATTATTTGTGTTTCTAGTGGATTTATTGTTAGTGGTTTTGCATATGCTTGTTCTACTGCGTATAAGGTATATTATGTTGTGGTCACTTAAAGTGTCTGGGAGACTGCCTGTGAGGGGGTACAATGTGGGGTTGTTAGTTAGAGCCCAGTCAAGGATGGATTCCCTTTTAGATTTTTTATCACATCTAGTTGGAATTTGGACTAGCTGGGTAGCCATGGAGATTTATTAGATTACTTGGTGGTTCTGATATACTGGTGAACCAATGTAGGTTGAAATCCCCCAGAATAAGGGTTTCGTCTGAGTATGTGGAAGAACACCAGGATAAGAAGTCTTCAAGGCTACCAGGTGTATTAATAGGTGGAATATATATCACAATTCTGGTGATGACCTTTTTAGGGTGAAGTTGAAGTTGTGAGATAAGTATGTCACATCATTGGGGGAGGGAGATGAGTTTGGTAACTGATGTACAGTTAAGTTGGACTTATACAATAAGGCAGTTCCACCCCCTTTACGAAGTGGTCTGTCTTGTCTAATGATATTGTAGCTGATAGGGAGAACTTCTGAGTTAGCTATATTTTTATTTAGCCAGGTTTCTGTTAAAGCAACTATGTCTGGGAAGTAGTGTGCTATTGTGGCCTGGAGTTCAGGTATTTTATTTTTGATACTTCTAATATTAATATTTAACATTAAAAGATGGTTGGTCTTGCTGCTGTTGTTGATTTGCCCAGGGATGAAGATAATGGGGACGTTATGTTCTGACATTTGTGTTGGAGCAGTTTGTGTTGGACAGAATGGATTTGGACCTGGGTTGGGGTGGATGTCCCCACTTATGGTGAGCCTGGTGTTAAAATGGTGATACAGATGTTGGAGTTTGGTGATGATTGTGAGAAAGTATTGTATTTTTGGAGTAGGAATGAAAGCATATGTGTTTAGTTCTGAATTGGTCTGCTATGTAGTTCTTGAACAATTATGGGCAGATACTATTGTAACGTGTGGTGTCTGTTTATGAGAGTGCATAATATAATGTTGTGCTACTAAGTTTAAGGTATTGTTAGAGTGATAACTTGTGGAATTATAACGAATTTTGAGAAGACAGACTAGACTTAGTTGTGTGATAGTCATGGTTATAAAGTTTCAGTTGGTTCTAGGTGGAGGCATAGATAGGAATTATAGGGTTTCACTATATGTGGATGGATAAGTAGTGTGGGTTGATGTAATAATGCCTAGTGCAAATGAGAGTGGTTGGGAATATTTTGTGGTGGAGCAAGTGGGTGAGGTGTAATGTAATCTGACTTGAGGAGCTGTGACTGGTGGAGGTGATGTGAGGTTGAGCTGTGGGTGTAGTTGTGATTACTTTAAATGCAGAGGTAGTGGGGGCGGGAAGGGATTGGGGGCAGAGCAGGGGAGCAGAGAAAGCCCAAGCATTAGCGGTTGGTTGCTTCAGTAGCACTGGATTGATCGTAGATAATGTATTCTTCTAACAACTTATTATATGTTTTTATATTTTTTTAGTGTTTATTTTAATGTAGTTTAACATATATATTCAATGTTTTTTATATAAACACATTTATAGATGTATTTTACATTAATTTGTGAATTATCAAGATGGGAATAAATGTAATGTAATATGATTTTAAGAATTAATTAGGTTAAATGTTCTTTGATATATAACGGGTGTGTTAACTAAGGTAGTCATACACCTGAAGAAGCCTATGGTGAAAGTGCTTGTGTGTGTGCCATTAAAGCAGTCTGCCTTTGAAAGAAGCTGGATCCTTGTCTTTGCTTAGTTACGTTTTACATCTCCATAAATGTTTGAAATGTGGGGCTTCTAGTACAAAAAAAGTATTCCCTTCATTGCAAGTGTCATTGTTTGCACTAATGTAGTAATTTGAGCACCCATCACAGTAATACCACCTTGTTTTTGCAACTGGTGCAGATTGCATTCCATCACTATTCAGGTGGCATGTGATAACTCTGACTATAACTTGAGCACTTATGGTCAGCACCCTACAGCATTCTTTGCAGACTGACAATAAATCACATGGATACCTCTATGTGGATGTGGTATAACCAGTGGAGTAAGATCCACTAACACTAGTGTAGAGGCTAGCAAACCAGACAGGGAGGCATACAAAACCACACACCAACAGACTTGGAATATCATAGTGGGTGTATTTGTGCATCTAAAATGCAGTTTTATTGTCTGAATGTCTTTTGTAGTGCAATATACTGCATGCAAAACATGCTTTACAGCTGTGGTATGTTACATGCTGTATAATATTACTGTGGACTCTATGGCAGTGACTGAACCATGGCCAGGGCTGGACCTTATGGATTTTGAATGTAGCCATAAGGGTGCAGAAGCTGCCAACAAAAGACAGAATACAGGACAAGAACATAGTGCTGACATTCATCACAACAGAGCTGCACTTATAGCACTCTTTGGCTAACATGATGAAGTAATATTTATTATACAGACTATATTCAGATTGTTTGTCCTTCATTTCAGCATACCTGATACCCATGTTTATACTGCTGTACCTATAAATAAATGTTACACAGCAGCACATTTCATTATCGCAAAAGTTTAAAAGTAGGCACACACTAATGATGGTTACCATGTGTACATACATGATGTACCCCAGTTGTGCATGACACCCAAAGAGCATAAATGGGACTGAACTTCAGCACAGTTGTGTGCAATCACCTTTCCAGATGACACTGCAACTGAACATCTGCCATTTCATAAAGTTCCTGGCTGTACCATGGAGGTCCATGTGTCATTATTTAGTTTTACTTCATCATGTCAGTACCATGCTGTGCTGTTCCCACATCAGAGACTGTAGACAAGGACCCTTCTTAAGTGGTGGCAGAAATTCTACCATTTTTAATTTCTCCAAGTCTTTCAGATTTCTAATACCATGGCGGGAATGGACGCGATTCCTAAGTCAAAGTACAATTAAATTTCATGAAATTAGTATAGTTCACTCTTTGACGTTAGCCAAAAGTGCTCTCCACAGCACCCGAAATGTGCCCAGTAATGACTTCTTCTGCAATTCATATGGTGTTACATGAATTGTTAACATATCTAAATACGATTGTAAATTCTTTTTTATAAGACCAGTTGCACCTACTACTATTGGAACTGTCTGGGTGTCATTCTTCCACATGGCTCTCGTTTCTGCCTGGAGATCCAGGTATTTTATGACTTTGTGTCTCTCTGTACGCAAGACACTGTAGTCACTAGGTGTGGTGCTTTCAATGATCAATGCTACTTTTGTCTTCTTTTCTTGGACCACTATATCCGGTTTTCTACCATCTATCTTTTGAACTGTTGGTATTGGGTGATCCTATGTGATATAAACTTCATCATTTTCTTTGATTCTTTGTGGCTCATGTTTCCAGCATTTTTCAGCCACTTTGATACCATGATGTTTGCACAATCTCCAGTGTAACAGTGTCACCACATTATTATGCCTTTCAATATACAGTCCCTCTGCCATTAGTGCATCACAGCCAGCAACAAGGTGTGTGACTGTTTCCAATTTGGCTTTACAAAACCTACATATTTCTGTTTCTCCCACATGTTCAATGGACTTTGTAAACCAGCCTGTATGTAGCCCACTATCTTGGGCTGCCAATATTAACCTTCCATTTCTTGATGTGAATTCACCTCTCCTTAGCCATTCCTGTGTTCGTTCTTGAGCAACATGAGGCTCTTCCAGAAGTTTTCTATACTTGCAACTATATTTATGTTTTTTCCACATTTCTTACCTTCTCATCTGGTCCTTCACCTTATATTCTTTATTTTGTTTGTCAGCACATTCAGTTGCTACCTAGTTTTTATCTACTTCTGGTTTAATTCCCATTCCTGCTTGATACCAATATGCTTCTTTTAAAATTAAGCAGAGATGTCATCTTAGCTTGTTAGCTTGTTATGTAATCCTGGTGGCCAGCCAATCACATTTAAAGACTGCAGTCACCCATGTAGCTTAAGATTCCTGGGTTATCAGGGTGCAGCACCATCTCATACAGTGACAATGTCCCCAGTATCATTAACCACAAAATGCTGAATAAAATTTGCAAAGTAGACATTAAATGTTGTTAACTTCTAGCCAAAATATTGGGCAGCAGATGTTTGTCGATGCATCCAAACTATCAGAACATCCTGCCTCCACAGTGTGAAACCAGTTTACTGTTGGGCACACATACTGTCCTACAAAAATGGTATAATCTGCAAATTCACCAGCAGTGTCAGCACTGCCTGGCAAATTGCATGTCATGGTAGGTTTCAGGCATGCATGGCTAGTGCTCTGAGGTATGTAAACATGAGGATGTGTGCCTGTTCATCCTCTGGTCTAGAATGTGTTATAATATCAGAGGCTGACACTTCTATTCCACAGGGACAAAACCCAGCATGATGCCACTCAATGACATGTACGTGCTGATGGTGGTGTCTGTCCTTGTTTTATGTATGTGTTGTGCAGTTTGGTCCATTACATTGCCATCATCATCATAATCATCATCAATGTTTGCCACAGGTGGCAGTTCTTGTGATGTCAACTGCAGATTGGCTGCCATGCTTATCTGCAGCTGGCTCCATAGCATAGCCCACAATGTGACATCATCAACCCTATTTACATGAAGGGCACTGAGGCTGCAGCACTTGGTGACTGTGACAGACCCAACTCCCAACTTAACCAACTCAGCCACCCTCCTTACCCTAAAATAGAAATACTGGCACAGGAGCATGCTTACTCTTTAGTGCATTCATTTGTAGGAAGGAAGTATCTGTATCATTACATACAAAAAACATAAATCTCTTATAGCAAAAAAAAGTACACAACTCAATTGCCACCCCATCTGTGTGTGGTCACTGTGCCATGACAGTGATTCCTACTTCCTTTGCTCTTATTAAGGGTCTCCTTTTCCCACACATTGCAGCTGAGAGTCAATACATTGGAGCTTTGATCAGTCTATGTGAATGTGAATTATATACTCACAGGTGAAGGTGCTCAATTATCATGGCCTCACTCAGTGCCATAAACTAAGACTTTGTACAGCTGATATACTAATATTCCTTTACCAGGAGTTAGTACTAGCTTCACCAGTATCTGAATCTCTCCACTTTTTGTGAGGTGCCATGTTCTCAGTTTTCTCTGGGCTTTGATATGTGCATCTCTGATCTACCTATTTATAAGGCTACAGTTTCATAGCCATCTGCTACATTTCGCCCTGCACTGATCAGAACCCATCATCTGCCTATCTCCTTGTGTTAATTACCATGCCCCAGTAGCACAACACTGTAAATGTGCAAACATCAAGAACTGTATTTTCCTCATTTGAAAAGGTAGTTTTCCCTTTCTTTGTTCTATCCATAGCCCTACTGAAAAACAATCAATACTGTCTTCTGTCGTCCAGGCAACATAGTTTCTGATCCAGCCACAGCACTTCCACTGCATTTTAGGTCTTTACTGTTCACACTTTCTTAGATATTGACAAAGGCCTCCTTACTGGAACCATATCTACAGACCTTATCAGAGCCTTTGACTTGGTTGACAACCCAGTTATTATTTATCCACCACACTGACATTGAGATTAGCTCTAACACTATTTCCTGATTCCAGAATTACTTATCCAACTGACATTGCTCAGTAAATGTTAACATCAGTACATTGGCTGACAGTCTTTTGCTTAAGGAGCCCCTCAAGGGTCCATGCTGAGCCCCTCTTCTTTTGTTCATTTTTATAAACAAGCTCGCACTCAACTTTCCCCACCTTCCAATCTTACTACACTTCTGCCCTTCTGTTTCCACTAGCTTACTTAGACAGCCTCCATCGTATAATCTTAGATTTCATAGATACTGAGGGCCTCTCTTGCAAGCACCTAATACCAGACCAGTGCTCTAACCACTCCCTTTCTACCCTTGGACCTAAGCTCTGGAGGGATCTTCCCTCAAATCTTAAAGACCACGCTAACTCCTCCTCCTTTCAGGCACAACTTAAAGATCATTTCACAGCACAAGCTGCTTGTAAATGCTCTACTTCAGGACAGGTCACATAACCATGTCTTCTTAATCTCCGACACACACTGCCTATCATTTTCACTATATCATATCTTCTAACTACTAATATGTCACTGCTCTAACTGATGTAAATACTGCACAGCATATTATATAATAGTGAATTCTATTGACTACCCTCTTAAATTATTTTTTCTATTGTATACTAAACATTCCTTGTTTTTAGCATCCTCTTTTCTTATATATATATATATATATATATATATATATATATATATATATATTTTTTTTCCACACGATGTGTGTTCACATTCTGGACTGAGACTGAAATTTGTCCAGTGGGAGGAATGCTCTACCCCAGTTCACAAATTGTATAAATGAATACATAAATAAACAGCATTACAAAAAATGCTAATCAAACCTCACAAAGAGACATAGTGGCACAGATGTCCCAATGTACCAACTTTTGCAGTACCATTAGTAGGAATATGGTGAATTGCTAAATAATGCAATAATAACGAGATTTTGATAAACTCTGCTTCTCATACATACATACATACATACATACATACATACATACATACATAATTAGGACATGTCAAAAGACTATGCTGTCACACCACAACAATGTAACTAGCAATTCATACTGAGGTGCACTAACCACCTACCTGCCAAGTAAGGTGCGAGCATGTGTATTGTTTTTTTTTTGGGGGGTATATTTTTCCACCTGCCTTGGTGACCATCAGGCTCCCCTCCCTCTGCATGCTGCATACAGCTTGCTTATTCCATCAGAGGTGATAAGCATATGCCCCTTTTATTCCTCCTAGGACTGAGAGATAGGCAGTTGAGACAGGATCTGTTATATATCCAAGATGGGTGTTTTGCACTTTAGGTCTGTAACTCCACTGTATATATCCCATAGGGTCCCCAGGGCTTAGAATTCAGTAATTGGTGAATCAGCAAAAGAATACCTATCACTTCTGTTTAATAACCTCACAGGGCTGCCCTGTTCACTCAGTATGAGGGTATTGCCATGTGATGTCTGGTCTCCATCAGGGATTCTACCATGGAAATGAGTGTCCAGACAAGTGCCCTACTGCATGCTCCTGAAGCGAGGTGAGCAGGCAAAGCCACATCATTCCTCCTATTCCGCATGACAGCTCCAGCATGAGCCCAAGAAACTCCTTGAATTCACATCAGCTATGTTATAGTCAGGGCTTTATATTTGTATGCTATCACAGACAGCTGACCATGTGAATATACATTGATCAACAATAATGGGCATGCGCCTTTGAGACACCACAACTTGTAATATATATATATATATATATATATATATATATATATATATATATATATATATATTTTTTTTAACAAAGGAACAGCTGTGCCACATATTTGTGCAGTATGAAAAATTCTGCTCTTAATATTCACAACTACCACTGACATAGGTTGCTGTCCAGTCAGACTCTGGGTACCATCAATCCACATGTGGAGGATGTACTCAAGGGGTCTGTGGTGTATAAAAGGTAACAAATACACATTACCACAACACAGTTTGCTGCACCATGGAACTCATTTCATGGCTTCTTTGCTGGTATGTGTCATCAGCATTATAGTGTACATAACTTTGTTAGTGTTGCACGATTGCAGGTGTTTCATGTGTCCTGTTATTAAGCAGCTTGTGTCATAAATCAAGATGGCAACATATCTACTCTTAAATACAGTTTACAGTACCTTTTCTCTCAAATTGAATTGTGAATATTAATTTTGCATCATTGTGTTACTATTGATTGGAATAAGCTCTCCCCCAATCCCCCAGTTCCTCTATTAACTTATTCAGCTTTAGTCAACTTATTTCTTCTCCCACTCGCATACACAAAAACTCCAGCTCCATTCTTGATTGGATCTTAACTTCCAACCACAGTCAGTATCACAATCCCTCCACTTTGCCAGACTCAATAAGTGACCACCTCCTTATCTTGATACTAAGGCTACCTTCTCAAACCCCTAAAACCCACCTCTAGAGATAGTTCCGTAACCTATCCAAATTCAATGCAGAAACTTTTAAATACCAACTTTCCCTGATCAACTGGTATTACCTGTATAGCCTTCCTCTAAATGATGCCATTCTTGAATTTAACAAAATGTTCCTAAACATACCAAATGCCTTAGCTCCCATTAAGAAAATTAGTATCAAACCAAATCCCACCCCCTGGCTCTCCAAAGATACCCTTTCCACCATGAAACTTAGATACAATACCGGGAAACAATGGTCTAAGTCTAAATCTCTTTCTCTCCTCCTTAAATATAAAGAACTCAGAAACATCACTAAAAACGTATTATTCAGGACAAAACAAAATTCTGTCAAGAAGCCCGATCCACCCAGTTTTCTAATCCAAAAAATGTTCTGACACACTATGAACAGTGTACTCCATCCTGGTAAACCTTCCACCCCCAACCCCTTCTCTGACAAAACCCATCTTGAAAATGCACTCTTCTAAATAACTACATTATAGACTCTATCAGAAAACTAATCCCACCAGACTAGTCAAAAACTACCACCCAGCCCCAATCAGCCTTCTCCCTGAAACCTGTTTCCACTGCCTATATTAAATCCGTTCTTCTAAAACTGAAACCTTGCTCACCCTCTTTTTATAACCTACCCCCACAGTTTCATAAACTTGCTGCCAACTCAATAGCATATACCATCTCAATTCTTATTAACCATTCTATCAAAGAATCCTCAATCCCTGAGATCTGGAAATTCTTCTATATTATTCCACTTCACAAGGGATGTAACTCCATCGAACCTAATTACCGACCAATAGCCATCCTTTCCCTCTCAAAAATTCTCAAGAAATGCATTCATAGGCAACTTATGTCCTATTTACTTCATGAAAACCTCCTGCCTCCCTCTCAGCATGGATTTAGACCTCACCACACCACATCCACATCCCTGCTATCTTTTACCCAGACTGTAGCAGAAGCAAGCGACAACAATACACTTATATCATGTGTGTTCCTTGACCTCTGCAAAGCTTTTAACACCATCTCCCACCCTAAACCCCTTTCAAAACTATCCAAACTTAACGTCTCTACCTCCACTATCCTCTGATTCTCTAGTTATCTCAACAACTGACATCAGTTTGTTAAATGGCAGACTTCCTACTCACCCTTCTTACCTATCCAAACTGGTGTCCCCCAAGGATCCATACTCGGCCTCCTTCTCTTTAATATTTTCACAAACAATCTTTGCTCTGTCTGTACTTCATCTTCACTAATCCAATACGTGGATGATTCTACCCTTATTACCCTCTCTGACAACTTCACTGACCTACAGTCTGTCACACAGACTTCCTTTAATATCATCAATCACTGGCTATCTGACAACCAACAAACCTTTAACCCAAAGAAAATCAAATCCATCCTTTTCATCCCAAAATCTTTATCCTATCTTAAAACATCTTTCAGTTTCTCTTCTGTTGACAACAGCAATATCTATGCAGAATCTACTACAAAACTTCTAGGAATCACTATTGATGACCAACTGAAATGTGACCATCACATCCTACAGCCCATTAAAAAGACTAATCAAAAACTAGGTTTGCTGTATACACAAAAAATTCTTAACTAACACCGCTAGGACCTCACTTGTACAAGCCTATCTTCTCTCCTGCCTACTCTACACTTCCCTATATGCACACACATCCAAGCAAATCTCCAAACCAAACTAGAACAAACCTACAACTAGATAGCCAGATCTGCCTGCAATCTCCCCTACAAATCCCATCACTACCTCACACAAAAAACCTTCAATGGCTTGAGTTCCCACAACTACTCCAACTTTCAGTTACAAATTGCACATTCTCTTTCCTGCATACCTGAAAAGTGTCCCTCCCTGTCCACCCTCCTATCCCTCTACAAACCTGCACAATCTCTCTGTAGCACTGACCAAGCCCTACTGAACACCTACAAGTTCAACAAAACTATTGGCAGGTTACTTTATAAATGCTTCATATCTCAAACCTGGAACAAACTCCCATCTAACATACGACATATCCAATCTTCGCTCCTGTTCAGAAAAGAACTGAAAAAATACTTCCAACTCTCCCTCCTGCAACTGCCACCACCCCACCTAATCTGGCACTACCACACTAGAACTATTCCCTTCATACATTATATATACTTACAATCCTGTTAATCCATAGCTACACCCCTGAGCACTCTTAAAAACTAAACTTTCTTCCCAACTTTTCCCCCAGTTTTACTTCTTATTTCCCTGGCCACTCCAGCTCTTTCCTCCTCATTTCCTTCTCTTCACTCTAACTTCAGCACCTCTCCTTCCACCCCACCCACTATAACCAACACAACTGCCACTCTTTGCTATTCTCTGTCTCTTTGGTTATTCTTCAGTCTTCACCCCACTCCACTCCATTTCCTATTCCTCTGTGTTGTTCTTTCCTCCTCATTTCCTTCTCTCCACTCCATCGTTAGCATCTCTCCTTCTACTCCACCCACTATAGCTGACACAACTGCCAGTCTTTGCTTTTCTGTCTCTTCAATTATTCTTCACTCTTCTCTATACTCCACTTATTATTATTCTATTTTGTTCCACCAACTCTACCTCTTTCAGTTTGTTGTTGTACATGTACAAAATGCATATTTTAATGATTTCTACAAGGCATTAATGTGGTTACCCACGTGTCTCTTTATCTTGCCCTCTTTAATGTTCCTAAACTTGCAATATAACTTGGTATGGTTATGATATATGCTTATTATTTTTTGGTATCATCTTTTTTATCATGTGTTTGTGGAACGTTGTCGATACTTTTAATGATTATCTACAAGGCATTAAAGTTGTTACATGTGTTTTTATCTTGCCCTTTTTATGTTCTCAAACTTGCAATGTAACTTGGTTTTGTTATAATATGTGTATATTATTTTTTGGCATCATCTTTTTTATTATGTGTTTGTGGAGCTTTTCCCCTCAGGTCTCCACTGAAAATGGGTCCCCAGCCCAGTGGACTAACCCAGTTAACAAAAGGCAAATAAATAATAAATAAATAAATTATTGGGATATTTAAGAAATTGAAAACACATCAGAGATATGGAAAACTATTTCCTTAGAACGCAAAGTGGTGAACAGTCATGCATACCTGGGCAATTATAGTTTAAATAGGCTGACATAAGAGACATTCTCTGTCACTATTAGGCTTGGTGACTAAGACCTGGGTGCAACATTAAAACATTTATTGTATTACAGCATGCCTGCATGACACCCTGTTAACTTTGTGTGGGTTTACAGTGTGCAATTAGTACAATTTTGTGTTTACATAAAGAAATGCACCAAAGAAAACTCAGAAACATAGAGGCCTACATGTTGGTGATGGTGGACGGAAAAAGGACTGTTTGCAGGAAAGGGTCTTTTTTACTTCCCCAGCTATTTAGGACAGAGCAAATTGAAGACAGCTGAAGTGGCATATAGACCCCTATAGCTGTTGCTCTCCTCAGAAAGCAGTACAACAGCTCACTCACAGAAATGGCTGTCAGCAGATGGCATCTACATGAGATGTATGAAGAATATCCATCCCAGGATCTTGATGAGCTTACACTTTATTACTGACACAAATATAATTGTCTTTTTCTTCTAGATATAACAAAACAAAGCTCACATTCTTTGTATATACTTCACAGACAAGAGGACTGGGGATGAAAATAGACACTAATATACAGACAGAAATTGGAGGTCATATCAGAAAGATGGCAAGCAATGCAGTTTTCTGTAACCTGGCCTATGTTGTAATTATATTCTGTAACGGATGAATAGAAGAAGGGACTTGTTCATGCCACATCTTTTGAGTGAGTCCTGATATTCTCAAAAATGTGCACACACAGACATACACACACATACATACACATGAACGCACACACACATACACACAAACACACACACACACACACACACACACACACACACACACACATACAGGAGCGCAGACACACACACACACACACACACACACACACACACACACACACATACAGGTGCACAGACACACACACACACACACACACACACACACACACACACACACACACACACACACACACACACACACAATTCTTGCAGGCAAAAAAAAATCTGAATCTTTCCTACTGAGTTTATCAGCTGGGCTGCTTGAACCATTCTTCTAAAGTGGTTTGCCACCTGCAAGTATAACATCAGTTATAATTAAGGCCCATTTAGGAAAAAAGTGTTAGCAAAAGTACAAAGCTACTTGGAATCTTCTCTCCCATGTTACCAAATCTAGCTCAGTAATACTGGATTATTCATGTCAAAATGGTACATATCAGTCTGTGTTACATTCTTCTACTTTCTGTAATACACTTTAGTAGTAAATTACCTACCTAAAGTCATATGGTTTAATTAACAAATCTATGATGCCCTTAAAGTATGGACAAGTGAAAGGATTGATGTTATGTGCTGTTTGTAAAATGTGCTGAAGATGATCAGAAACTTTATAAGTTTTTAACAGCATGGCAACTACACATGCAGTATGAGTATCATCACTGTCTATGAACTACACATGCAGTATGAGTATCATCACTGTCGATGAAGTACACGTGCATTATGAGTATCATCACTGTCAATGAACAACACATGCAATATGAGTATTATCACTGTCGATGAACTACACATACAGTATGAGTATCATCACTGTCGATGAAATACACATGCAGTATGAGTACCACCACTGTCGATGAAGTACACATGCAGTATGAGTATCATCACTATCGAACTACACATGCATTATGAGTATCATCACTGTCGATGAAGTACACATGCAGTATGAGTATCATCACTGTCGATGAAGTACACATGCAGTATGAGTATCATCACTGTCAATGAAGTACACATGCAGTATGAGTATCATCACTGTTGATGAAGTACACATGCATTATGAGTATCATCACTATCAAACTACACATGCAGTATGAGTATCATCACTGTCGATGAAGTACACATGCAGTATGAGTATCATCACTGTCGATGAACAACACATGCAGTATGAGTATCATCACTGTCGGATAACTACACATGCAGTATGAGTATCATATCATCACTGTCTATGAGCTACTCAAACAGTATGAGTATCATCACTGTTGATGAAGTACACATGCAATATGAGTATCATCACTGTCAATGAACTACACATGCAATATGAGTATTATCACTGTCAATGAACTACACATACAGTATGATTACCATCACTGTTGATGAAATACACGTGCAGTATGAGTATCATCACTGTCGAAGTACACATGCAGTATGAGTATCATCACTGGTGATGAAGTACACATGCATTATGAGTATCATCACTGTCGAAGTACACATGCAGTATGAGTATCATCACTGTTGATGAAGTACACATGCAGTATGAGTATCATCACTGTCGATGAAGTACACATGCAGTATGAGTACCATTACTGTCGATGAAATACACATGCATTATGAGTATCATCACTGCTGATGACGTACACATGCAGTATGAGTATCATCCCTGTCGATGAAGTACACATGCATTATGAGTATCATCACTGTCGATGAACTACACATGCAGTATGAGGATCATCACTGTCGGATAACTACATATGCAGTATGAGTATCATCACTGTCAATGAACTACACATGCAGTATGAGTATCACCACTGTCTGATAACTACACATGCAGTATGAGTATCATCACTGTCGATGAACTACACATGCAGTATGAGGATCATCACTGTAGATGAAGTACACATGCATTATGAGTATCATCACCGTCGATGAAGTACACATGCATTATGAGTATCATCACTGTCAATGAACTACACATGCAGTATGAGTATCATCACTGTCGGATAACTACACATGCAGTATGAGTATCATCACTGTCGATGAAGTACACATGCAGTATGAGTATCATCACTGTCGATGAAGTACACGTGCATTATGAGTATTATCACTGTCGATGAACTACACATGCATTATGAGTATCATCACTGTCGATGAAGTACACATGCAGTATGAGTATCATCACTGTCGATGAAGTACACATGCAGTATGAGTATCATCACTGTCAATGAAGTACACATGCAGTATGAGTATCATCACTATCGAACTACACATGCAGTATGAGTATCATCACTGTCGATGAAGTACACATGCAGTATGAGTATCATCACTATCGAACTACACATGCAGTATGAGTATCATCACTGTCGATGAAGTACACATGCAGTATGAGTATCATCACTGTCGATGAAGTACACATGCAGTATGAGTATCATCACTATTGAACTACACATGCAGTATGAGTAGCATCACTGTCGATGTACAACACATGCAATATGGGTATCATCACTGTCAATGAACTACACATGCAGAATGAGTATCATCACTGTCAGTGAAGTACTCATGCAGTAAGAGTATCATCCCTGTTGATAAAGTACAGACAGAAATGCTCAATATAAAGGCCAGTGATAATGCCTGTTACCATCATAATCATTGCAAAACATTTCATAGCCTACTGCTGGAAATTTAGAAGATTAAATGAGTGACCCACCAGATATCCATGACTAGCAAATGATTATCTTTCCTTTCCCAAAGCCTTGGTGCACTGCATATTAAAAAAAATAAAGTAAAAAACAATCCAAAAGAACTGCTGCTGACCTGGAGTATGCACGTTACAGTGAAATATATGAACAAATGTAAAATAAAATGAATGGAACGAAGCAAAAGCAAGTATTCCACGTGTTTAAAACAAAAGTCAAGTAAATCCGCATATAAAAAGTCCAAGAATATTTATTGTGACACAGATAAGCGCTTTCGCAAGCAGCTTCATCAGATCTCTCATAACATCTAGGCTGACATTCTCTTTATATACACAGATTAATCTAAACAGGCAATTAAGCTCAATTAAAACATTCTTCATTTAAAGATATATAAATCATATAGTTCCATCTAAACTCTAAATTCAATCTATCAATGGAGGATGTATAGAAGTATAATAGACCCTATAGAAAACATAAATATATATATATAAAAAATGTATAAATGTATATATAAAAATATATAAAATATGTCTATAAAATGTGTAAAAATATGCAAAAATATATATACATTTTGACAAATATATGTAAAAATTGTATATACTATGCTAATGATAAATATATGAAAATGTATAAAAATGTATATATGTGTGTGTGTGTGCAATAAATATCTATGTAAAAATATATATATCATGATATTGCAACGTATACAGAGAGCAAGGAAACAGAGTGGATTATATTACTGAAATCAGATAGAGGATGAGGCCTAAATGAAAGGGCCTCAATTAAACCTAAACTCAGACAACGTAGAAATGTTAGGTGATTTTTTATCATGATATTTCATCAGAAAGTTGGAAGGTGTGCAAAGCATGATACATGGGACAGGTTTTGTAAGGATTTACTACAGATACTATTGTGCTAGTAGCTTGCAGCATACCTGCTCACTGCCCCTTGCTCGAAAAAGCAAGTGCTCAAACTCTTTCAAGCTCAAGCTCATCTTTCTACACAGCCTTCTCATCCCCCAACCCTATAAAATTGCATAGCCCTACCAAAACATAAACTCTAACCCACGATCTCCCACCCAGTTCCCAGCATACATTCTCACTCCCTTATCTTAGACCTACACTCTACCTCCCTAACACCAAATTCCCTAATCACTCCCTAAATCTGAAACTCCAGTTCCTGTCCCAAAAACTTAAATTCTCCAATTGTTCCCTAAACCTAAAACTCCAACCCTTCATCCCTAAACCTAAATTCCCCAGTCAAACCCTAATCCTAAAATTCCCTTCTCACCCTCTTACCCTAATACTCCCTTCCCACTCCCTAACTCTAAAATACCCCTCCAAGTAAAATAGAAGCATAGCAAGGGTGGGGCAAAAGATACAGCTGCCCCACAAGGTGTTAGGACACATGATATGGAAGTGTAGTTCCAACATTGTTATTTTTATACTGGCATTTCTGAATGCTGGTACAGAAATAAAGCAGTTTAACTTCAGAACTGTATGGAAAAAGATGCTGCAAGTCAATTGCTACAAATGAAGTAATCACTTAATACAGTTTAAATGTGAAGAATTCTTTCTCTTTTTTTCTTTTTTGCTTTATTTTCTCTTCTTTTCTTTTTTGCTCTTCAAAGAGCTGAGGGGATGGAGGTGCTCCCCTTCCAAAATACTTACAGTTATTTTTTTTTACTCGATTTATTCCACAACCAGTTGTGCTCAGTGAGGTAGTTGCCTGCTGACTTGTAACTTCATAAGTGATAGTGAACATGTACTTAACAGAACATGTTATGAGCACTTACATTTGGCATAACTAGTCAGCAATAACTGCAGGTATGGTGATACCTATATCTACACTTGTGTTTTCTGCATAATCATTTACAAGGATGTGGTGTAAATATACAGATACTTGTCTTTCAAAGACTGCTACTCTGAGCTTAACTGTCAAAATAGGTATTTTAGAGAAAATAAAAACTCTGAGGAAGGAATATTCCATTTTCATTTCATATAGTTAGGGAACAGCCTTTGAGTCTTTTAAAACTGTTTGAGTATCCCCAGACAATGATTTCTGGAGGAGGCCAGAGAGGCTGACATAGGGGGAATAGTGTGAGGGAATAGCTGAGCTTCCACAGAGGTGGGGCAAAAACCAGCCTGTCCCCGTTATATATCTACACCTTGGTGCACCACATATTCCATCACAGGGTGGAAAATACAGCCATTAGGCCATAAGTGGAAACCTTACCTGAGAAAAGGAAAATAACCCTCTGGATTCCTTAGGTTCTTTGACTGGCCCCAGTTCATTGAGTAAGCCAGGGGAGTCTTAGAAGGAGGTAGTAGACCCGGTGAGAATGAGGGCAAAAGGGCAGAAGGCCACATGATTTAAGAGAGTGTGAAAAAGAGCTAAAACATAATAATAATAATAATAATAATAATAATAATAATAATAATTGCTGGATCCTTCCTGTGTCCTGACAGAGTGCTCTTCACACTATCTGGAGATATACAGAGCTAAGTATACTTTTCTGGCACTTCAGAGTTGTGTACTGTTAATTGTTGCTTGACTAATTTTATATCATTGCTGGCTGACTTCAGAGTTATGCACTGTTATTTTTGCTTCACTGTATAGTTTTTCAGATGTCTGCTGAATGTGTTGGTTTTCCCATACCCACCCTTCCTATTCCTGTCTTGTTGTTTAAATTTGGAGGCTTTTGCAGTTGCCCACCCCCACTGTAGATTTGATCTGGGACACTCCCCCCAGTCCCATCTCTTTACATTATTCTACCTAATAGACTCCTCCTTCTTCTTCTTTTGGCTGCTCCCGTTAGGGGTTGCCACAGCAGATCATCTGTTTCCATTTCTTCCTGTCCACTGCATCTTGCTCTGTCACACCAACCACCTGCATGTCCTCTCTCACCACATCCATTAACCTTATCTTAGGCCTTCCTCTTTTCCTGTTACCTGGCAGCTTCATCCTTAGCATCTTTTTCCCAATATACTCTGCATCCCTCCTCAGCCAAACCAACGTAATCTTGCCTCTCTGGCTTTGTCTCCAAACCTTCCAACCTGGGCTGACCCTCTAATATACTTATTCCTAATCCTGTCCATCCTTGTCACACCCAGTGTAAATCTTAATATCTTCAACTCTGCCATGTTAAGCTCTAACTCCTGCCTTTTTGTCAATACCACTGTCTCCAACCCATATAACATGGCTGGTCTCACTACCCTTTTGTAGACCTTCCCTTTCACTCTTACTGGTACTCGTCTGTCACAAATCACTCCTAACACTCTTCTCCACCCACTCCATCCTGCCTGTACTCTCTTCTTCACCTCTCTTCCACACTCACCATTACTCTGAACTATTGATCCCAAGTATTTAAACTCATCCATTCACCACCTCTACTCCTTGCATCCTCACCATTCCTCTATCCTCCCTCCCTCTCATTCACACACATATATTCTGTCTTAGTCCTGCTGACCTTCATTCCTCTTCTCTCTAGAGCATATCTCCACCTCTCCAGGGTCTCCTCCACCTGTTCCCTACTCTCACTACAGATCACAATGTCATCTGCAAACATCATAGTCCACAGGGACTCCTGTCTGATCTCATCTGTCAACTTGTCCATCACCATTGCAAATAAGAAAGGGCTCAGAGCTGATCCTTGATGTAATCCCACCTCCACCTTAAACGCATCCGTTACTCCCACCGCAGACCTCACCGCTGTCACACTACCCTCGTATATATTCTGTACCACTCTTACATACTTCTCTGACACTCCCCACTTCCTCATACAATACCACAAATCCTCTCTAGGCACCCTGTCATATGCTTTCTCTAAATCCACAAAGACACAATGCAACTCCTTCTGACCTTCTCTGTACTTCTCCATCAACACTCTCAGAACAAACATTGCATCTGTAGTGCTCTTTCCTGGCATGAAACCATACTGCTGATCACTAATCATCACCTCCCTTCTTAACCTAGCTTCCACTACTCTTTCCCATAATTTCATGCTGTGACTGATCAGTTTAATTCCTCTGTAGTTACTACAGCTCTGCACATCACCCTTATTCTTAAAAATTGGTACCAAAACACTTTTTCTCCATTCCTCAGGCATCCTCTCACTTTCCAAGATTTCATTAAACAATCTAGTTAAAAACTCTACTGCCATTTTACCTAAACACCTCCATGCTTCCACAGGTATGTCGTCTGGACCAACAGCCTTTCCGTTCTTCATCCTCTTCATAGCTATCCTTACGTTCTCCTTGCTAATCCACTGCACTTCATGATTCACTATCCGCACATCATCCAACATTCTCTCCCTCTCATTCTCTTCATTCATCAACCCCTCAAAGTATTCTTTCCATCTGCTCAACACACTCTCCTCCCTATTGAGTACGTTTCCCTCATTATCCTTTATCACCCTTACCTGCTGCACATCTTTACTAGCTCAGTCCTTCTGTCTAGCCAATCGGTACAGGTCCTTTTCTCCCTCCTTAGTGTCCTGCCTTTTATACAGCTCTTCATATGCCTTATCCTTAGCCTTCACCACCTCTCTCTTTGCCATGCACCTCATCTCCTTATACTCTTGTCTACTTTCTTATCTCTTTGACAATCCCACTTCTTCTTCGCCAACCTCTTTCTCTGTATACTCACCTGTACTTCTTCATTCCACCACCAGGTCTCCTTGTCCTCCTTCCTCTTTCCAGAGTTCACACCAAACACTTTTCTAGCCATAATAGACTCCTTCTGCACTTGTTTTTAGTCATTTTTAATATAATTGCATTTTTTAACTGTTTGGACTATCATTGCTACATACTCAAGTGTGCTAGCGTGCACTTCATTTGAATTGTTTTTATTGCTGTTTTAGCTACATTTCTGTATATATATATATATATATATATAAAAAAAATACCTTTCATGTAACTAGTGTAGTCCAGATTCAGATCTGCTGTATCCAGGACTGTATGTAAGCTTCTGAGCCCCCCCCCAAGCTTTCTGTGTTGGAGGGAAGCCTTCTAACTTATCAGTGGGAGTGGTAAGCACTAGATATTCTATCTACCACATAAGGAGTGGTTCTGGCCCAAAAATTATAGTTACTGGCCATTTGGGCAGTTTTTCCATCTCTCTCAACTTTCTGATTTAAAAGCATGCATTTGCACTTGTTTCCCCTCTTTCCTGTAACTAGTTTAGTCCAGATACAGATTCTTAGTTTTAGCACTTGAATTTGCTTATTCATGATCAGCACTTGTTCAGAACTTGTAAGGACTAAATAACCTACTAATTACTACAGCACTCAACCTCCCTCGTTACTTAGAGGAAAACAGTTTTGGTACTTACTTTCCTCACTTGCTTAGAGAAAAACAGCTCTTGTACTCACTTCTCTCATTTATCTGGAGGAAAATAGTTTTTTATTCAGGCATGTCCAAGGGCCAGCTTCCAGTGATCTCTCCTGTCTATCTGATGAATCTGGGCAACTTGGGGCAATGTAGAAATTGCCTCATGTACACAGACAACCCTCTCCTCCTACCACCCAGCACTGCAACCTGTGAGAGATGCACTTATCTAGCCAAACTGGAGGTAAAGCTCTCTCCAATCAAGACTGAACTTGACAGTCAAGAGGAGAAGGTAAACACTTCCACCACACCACACTCATCACATAGTCTCACTAAATCTACACCACCAAAATCCACACATCGAAACACAAAAACATTTGCAGAGGTTCTCAATAATAATCTGCTCAAGCAACAGAGACCTCCAAAGCAGAAATGCAAGCAACCTCCACCCCCCAACACAACCCAAATGACACATAGCCCGCAGACTCAGTGTGCCACTCAACCACAGCCAATAAGGCAAAACAACATACCCAACACACTAGTCATTGGTGACTCTATAGTCAGGCACACTGATGTCCCACTCACCAGGCTAAACAAGGAGAAGGTTACTGTCAGCTGCCTGTCGGGTGCCAAGATCTGCCACATAACCCACGCACTCAGGTCACTCCACAACAAGTACAAATATGACTCTGTCATTGTCCATGTTGGTGTGAATGACCTGAGACATACCTCCCAGGACTACATGAAAAGAGACATGGAGGAGCTCTCCGATCTTGTAGCCCAGACAGGTATGACCCTAGCCCTGAGTAGCATTTTGCCATCACCCAGAATGATGCCGCAGTACAAGGACATAATGATTGACTTCAACAATTGGCTAAGCTTCTGGTGCCATTCTAAAGGGATCCAGTATCTGTCTGTCTGGGATGACATGGTCGACAGACCACAATGCTTTGCCAGAGATGGCATGCACCTGTCACCTCTGGGATTCCGGATACTGGCTAAGGTTCTTGCCGCTCCTATAGTGCCTTTTTTAGGCAAGGTTCAAATGACAAATTCACCACCGTAACAGGAACAGGCAAGCAAAAACTGAGGGTGATGCTACTCAATGCTAGAAGTCTAAATCTCAAAATGCACTCACTCGAGGCACTCCTTAAAATGGAGAACATCGATATCTGTGCAGTGACTGAGAACTGGTTCAAGGCTCCAGAGAGCACCCCTGCACTACCAGGCTATAACTCATACCCCACTTTTCAGCCATGTAACCTGGACTGGAACACCAAAGGCAGAGGTGTGTCCATATTCAGTAAGGATATCCACACCTCCAGGCTAGTTGCTCAGCATAATGCAGCCGAGGTTATCCAAGTGCAACTAACTCTGGGCAAAACTGCAATCCAAATTGTAGCTTGCTACAGATCACCCACCATGCCCCAGGAATCCCACTCCTATTTTCTTGATGTAGTGGAAAATATTAGGGTTCTACCAAACACCCTAATAATGGGCGATTTCAACTACCCCACCATTAACTGGGAAAACTACTCATGTACCAACTCCTTCACTCAATGCTTTCTGGAATTCATAAACTCCAATGCCCTGGATCAACTTATCCACACTCCCACCTGGGGCAACAATATCCTAGATCTAGTCATTACCAACATAAGTGACTGGTGTTCCACACCTGAAGTCAATGCCTCATTTGTCCGATCCAACCATAAGCTAATTACCATAGATATCCACATCCTGCCCCCACCCCCCCATTAAGGAAACCATGGTAAAAACTTTCTTTGAAGCCAACTTCGTGCTTCTTAAGACAGAAGTGGTGAACTTCATGACACCCATGCAGATGGACAACACAGTTACGACTAGTGAATCCTACACAATTGCACTTTATAAGCACTTACATGAGTGCATTGATCATGCTATCCCAAACAGAACCAAGATGCTATCCTCCAAAAAAAAGGAAGCCAATCTGGTGGTCCCATGCCATAAACAAACTGTACAACAGAAGGAAGAAACTGTCACAAAAGAGATTAAAATCCCATAAATGGAGGAGCTCCCTGGTCAGCCTCAGTAAGAAGCTGCGATCCCTGATAAAATCCTCCAAAGCTAGTTACAAAAACAAAATCGGCACTGATTCTAAAGACAACCACAAAGCATTCTATAGCTATGTCAAGAATCTCAATTGCAACACTCAGATCTACTCTGAGTTACAGCACAATGGCACTAAATATACAGACCCAACTGATATTGCCAACATCCTGGCAAATAGGTTCAGTGCTAAATTTACCCCCCTCTCACCCCCTAAAGAGCACATCTCTATACCTGAAGAATGCAAAGTTCCTGTAATCACTGCTGCACAGGTAAAAACCACACTTTCCAAAGCCAAGAACACAGCATCCATGGGACCAGACAACATCACAGGTTGCGTTCTACATGAACTACAGAATGAACTGACACCCACCTAAGTACCATGTTCAATCATAGCCTCACCTCAGGCGTTGTGCCTGCTGAATGGCACACAGTGATGGTTATCCCACTCCACAAGGAGGGAGCCACCACGGACCCCAGGAACTACCACCCCATTAGCCTGATGAGCCTGGTCTGCAAGGCCATGGAACGTATTATCATGGAACTTATAAACAAAGACATTGGTAATCTCCAAACTTTGGACCCCACCTAGTTTGGGTTTGTAAAAGGCAGACCATGTCTCCTAAACCTGATAGACTTCTTTAAAGCAGTCAACAAAGCCATAGACAAGGGTAAGATGTTTAACACAGCCTATCTAGATCTTGCCAAGGCTTTTGAAACCATCCCCTACTCTGGAATTATAGATAAACTCACTAAACTAGGTATAAATCCCTATGTCACAAGATGGGTTGCCAACTGGCTCATTGACAGAACCCACACTGTGAAAGTAGCAGACTCCAAATCCGATTTCAGACCAGTGACAAGTGAAGTACCAGAGGGTTCAGTCCTGGGTCCTCTCCTGTTTGGTATCTACTTCTCTAAAGTATAGGCTAACACAGAAGGTCTTTGGCTAATGAAGTTCGCAGATGACTGCAAACTAGGAGCCTTAATCAAAACTCCTAACGATATGGACATCCTACAAAAGGGCCTCACTGAGACAGATGCCTGGTGTCAAAGCCATGGCCTCAAGCTCAGTGTCAAAAAGTGCATTGTCATCCCCTCTGGTAAAAACTCTGTAGCCATGAACTACAACATAGGCGGTAGTATACTTAACACTGAAAGTGTGATAAGAGACCTTGGGACACAGGTGGACAGTAGTCTCTCCATTGATAATCACATCACCACAGTAGTCAGGAAATCCTTCTACATGGCACACCTCATCACAAAACGTTTCTCATCCAGAAAAAAGAGGTCATTGTTCCCCTCTACTCATCACTCATTAGACCCATTATAGAGTACAGCGCCCCTTTTGGTATGTACCTCACAAGACATCTACAACAAGTGGAAAAGCTGCAGAAATACCTCACAAAGAGGATTACCAGCCTCAAACAAATGCCCTATGCAGACTGTCTCAAAAAACTCCAGCTTTACTCCGTCGCATATCGCATACTCAGAGGTGATCTCTGCCTAGCATACAAAGCTATGTCAAACCCAGAGCTGTTGGACATGCTCCACTTAAAGAAACACGATCCCTCCAAGCTACATGCTCTATGGACCTAAACTTTATCACCATAATAAACAGAACATGCCGAAGGGATAGATTCCTGTCCCAGAGACTTCCCATACTCTGGAATAAAAATTCTATACCAGGTGTTTTTTTTTAAAACAATCTTGAAAATACTTGCCTGTCTTGATATTTATTTTTTAAAGAAATAGTTTTATGCTAACTGTTCGGAAAGATATACCCTTGGATTAACTAATCTTCCATGCAGGACTTGCTTAGTTATGCACGGAAGCACTCATTTATGAGCAGGATGGCAGCACACAATGCATATTAACAAGGTGCACTGGCCAAGCTCCTAGGCTTACACGGAGCATGTATGAGTGCAGGGGGCATGTCTGAGAGCAGAGATCTCAGAATAAACATGCCCCTGCAATGTAGAACAGTAGAAGGTGTTAAGAAATGAGTGAGATCACTCATAAGTGTCCACATATGCCCACCAACAGTCCCCCATGTGTACAACAGCAACAGTACATAAAAGCAAATGAAGAAACCCCTTTATTTGTTTTTAAAAATCCAAGTACAGCTAACCATAGGTGCGCAGGTGTGGCCATTGCTTAGCTACGGTTATATCAGCTTAAAAGGCTGAAGAGGATAACAAGGAAGATATATGCAAATGAAACAGCACAGCAATAGTGTAGTGGGCAGAGCATTTGTCTAACGAGCAGGCATACCCGGTTCGAGTCCCACTTGTCTATTTTACATGACAAAGCACATTATAACCAATATTTATGTTGCAAACCCCACTAAAAAACATATATTTATGAACTGGAGTACTGCAGGAAATGCACATGTGAAGTGTCAGTGTCATAATGAATAAGGCACTAGTAAGCAGGTTTAAGCACAAATAAGCAGCAGTACGCATATGTAAGCACTAGTAAGCATGTTTTAGTGCATTTGTGTGGGGGTAAGCATTTCCTACACAGATTAAGAAAAGTAGAAGCTAACAGAGTATAAGAAACTGTAACCAGAAGTTAGCAGTGTTTAGCTCCACGCAAACATGCGCACACCCGCTTACACCTGCTTTAAAGTGCTGTAATCACTCTGTATCCAACAGCCCATGGTCTGTCCAGCAGCAAAATAAACAGTGTCTGCAAGTCTTGAACTCAGTACCCTGCACACTACAGTCATAGCAGTTAAACACTAAGCCATCATAGCAGTACATAAATGGAGGTTTCAAAAAATAAATCCGCACCATAGGAAATCAAACTGAATATGTGAAAGGAATCTATGTACAGTGTAATGTTGTATAACCTGATACATAACATAAATATGTGAACTGGAGTACTGCAGTAAGGCCTGATGTGATGTGTTATTGCAATAAAGTGTTAAAGTCCCCAGGATGCCATACATTGTATGTACACATGAATCACGGATACCAGACACATATATAACATATAACAAATAATAAATCAATGCCAAAAGGAAAATTTAATGCAAAATAAATATTAAGCAACACTAAGCATTGCATAGCTCAGCTTAGTTGGGGTAAGCAATGTATAGGCCGGCTAAGTCAATCTGCCCAGTGGTATGCCCCTTTAAGCAATGCCAACATTAGGTAAGCAGGTGTGCCCATAGCTTAGCCTTTTCAAAACCATCAAATCATGGGAAAGTGCAGGAAATCGGGCATATTTAATCCCCACAGGTGCCAATAATTCCCATAACTATTTGCAGCTCCCTACTGTAGGCAGAATGGTTTGTGTTGGGGAAGGCACTTGATTTAGAGCACAGCACTGGGGCACCCAGGAGTCCAGATTCATGGTATGGCTCCTGGTAAAACACCATGAGGAGAGACTACTGCAGTGCCAGTACCAGGGCTCTTGGTCTAAAGTGGAGACCTGATACAGTTTTGCCCGTGACCTCACCAGTGCCACTGGTATCTCCCGGACTGGTGAGCAGGTCAGGCATCACCATGCTGACCTGAAGCAGCAGAGGGGTGATCTCTTGGACCAGTAAATCCAAGAAGCAAGGCTGATGGCCGATGCCCCAGCACTAAGTACCCATTCTACCACGTAGATAATGATCGCCTAGCTTGTTTATACTATGGATAGGTAATGATTAAATATCACTGTATTTCTCTGTCAGCTGCAGATGAGTGGGCTGTGAACCAGGAAGCCCATGCTGCTAGGCTGCAAAGGCTGCATTGTGAGGCAGGTTAGTAATATTCCTGCATGTACTGTCATAACAAATAAATAAAACAGTTCTGGAAAGTGTTGTACCAGTAAATAATTATATTGTGTATGGGATGTACTAAATAAATCAGACAATATGGCAGCAAGACTGTCATATAAGTTGTGTGGAAATAAAGGAGTAATATCTTGTGAATAAAAGTATAACCCCTGGATTGCTTGTGTACATCCTGCTTTCATGTGTTGTTGTAGTGTTGCATTCTATAAATAGTACTGTTGTATTAAGCAGTGTTCCCACACTGTTGAACGCAGTTAAAATGTGTAGGAAGTTCAGAATAACAATGCTGGAAGTCCCAAGACATCAGTCATATAGAATAACTGAGGGAGACTTATACAGAAACCATTGGAATGCTTTACACCAGTTCCCTGATAGCACAGTGTACTGTGATGTCAACTGTAATATTTTTACCACACACAGCAGGGGTTCAAATCTTGGAAGTGATAGTAAGTTGTATGCATAATCATACCCCACAACTGTATAGATTTTGCGAGAATGTTCAGATAGAAAGCTGTATACATAACTAGACCCAACTGGACAGACTTTTCTAGAATGTTCAGATAGTATGCTATAAGCATAACCATCAACTGTACAGACTGTGGCAAAATGGTCAGGTAGTAAGCTGTATGCATAGCCATACCCCTCATCTGTTTTGATCTGTCCAGCATGTCCGGATAAATGGCCCAAATCTGCTGCCCGGTGACCTGTTCCCCTGACAAACCAGTGTGATGATCCAAGAAATGTAGGCAGTTTATACTGACATATAATGGATAGTCAGACCTGAACATAACAAGAGAATGTATATGGAAACAAACCTGTCATTGTAGCATCGCACCCAAAGTGTGACAGCTATTCCCAAATATGTCACATTAACACCTGCATCCTGTCAAGCCTTGACCAGAGTGTGCGCAATAATGGATTGTTAGGTATGTGTATAACATCAACATGGAATCTTGGAGTATGTGTAGTATTTGTCAGGTAGTTTTTACAAAGATTTTCTACACAGCTATAACAGGTAAGAGGTATAGACTGTAAGTACAACACAGGTCACATATATACTTGTCTACAAGCATGGAATCTGGGAGTATGTGTAGAAATTCTCAGGTAGTGTTAACAATGATTTTCTCAACAGGTATAACAGGTAAGAGGTGTAGACTATATGTAAGACACAGTCCACGTATGTACTAATCTACAAACATACCATTGTACAAAGTAAGGACATTGGGTAGTGTAATAATACATGTAAGGGCCAGATCACTGCAGTGACTAAGAACGCTGTGAAAATTACAGGGATATATTAGTTATTAATTGACCTCTCTCTTTCACCTCCTCCATATGTGCAACAAGAACCTTATTACACACCTCAATGGGTACGTGTAAACTCCAAACATTTGTTGGGACATATGTCCTATTGGTGTATAAATATTCACATTTGGTTCTATGCATGTGCCATGTTAAAATACTCCCATATTGGTGGACTGTTGCCATTAATGAAACCTGCATGCTGTTGTAATGGTCACTGTTGTTTCATATGTCTCACATTGTCACATGTGTTCTGCTTGATCTGCAACTGTTGTAAACTGGTGTATTGGGTTAATGGGAATACCTATGCATGCTGTTATAACTAATCCTGAATGCTGTTGACTATGACTAACTGATATCTTTCTTAAAATTGCAACACCATAGCTCATATGGGAAGGTTGGTCCCAACGGACCCACCTGTCCCACCTCAGCTGGCCATGGCACCGGGCGCCATTACATCTGGGGTCCAGCCTGGGACCTCCTCCTCCACTGGCCCTTAGGTTCATAGGTTCATAGGTTCATACTAGGCTATCTGCCCGAGGGCATTTACAAGCCTAGCCCATAGTTTTGTGGCTTACGCCACCCCTTTAGTATGGGGAACTATACCCATTATTTTGCTGTGCCTCTGTTGAGCAGTGACACTGAGGTAATCCCTGGGGTATATCTGCGATCTCCCATCCATTGGTCAAGATTTCTCTTGAACAAGGCCAGCGAGTGCTCTGCCTCACATGTACGGATTTTATTCCACAGCATAGGGAGTCTTTGGGTGATGAATCTATCCTCCAGCGTCCTATTAATAGCCGTGTCGAGGTTTAAGTCTCCCGCCCTTGTGGCTCTGACGGATCTAGATTTTTTGAGGTGAAGCATATTCATCAAATCTGGGTTTGACATGGCCTTGTATGTTAGGCAAAGGTCACCTCTGAGCAAGCGGTAAGCGACTGAATAGAGCTGGAGTTCTTTCAGTCGGGCAGCATAGGACAGATGTTTGAGACCCTTTATCCTTTTGGTGAGGAACTTTTGTGGCCTCTCCAGAAGGATAAAGGGTCTCAAACATCTGTGGAACCACCACAGGGGATGGGGCTCAGCCTTTCCCCGGGATCGGGGGTGGAGAGGTACCTGTCACCTGCCATCAGGTCCTGGCAGTGGTGCATAGGGAGATCAGCAAAGTGATTTGATACCAGCTACACCAGCTTCAGGGCTGCTTGGCGCAATTAGAGGGTGAGCCTGCCCCTCCTACCAAGACCCCAGCACAGCCACCTTTGGGGCTGTAAAGGTGCAGTGGTGACTGCCCATGGGTGGGGACCTCAGTCCCACTGTTTCTCATGGGCTTGTGACTTCCAAACACCCCTCCCCGTTCAAGGTGTTTACCCCCCTCATGTGTTATAAACTGCCCCTGTATGCATCTTGTTTGTCTTGTCTGTTAACCTACCCAACCTACCTCCCCAAATATACCTACTACCCCTCCTCAACATCCTACTCTCACCTGAAAAAGAAAAAAAAAGAGCAATCTGTTCCCACAAAAAAAATCTTGCCCTATACACAGCTGTCCCTTTTTTCACACCTGTCATAGCAACTCCCCTAATCTGTTTAAATGTCTCCCCCTTAAAATATATAAAATTGTTTTCTAATACAATTCTCATGAGTTCCATCAACAAATCAATATCTAAATTAAGTACTGAACATTTACTGTCTAAAAGTGACCAAAAGAACTCCAAACCTTCTTCCACAGGGATACATGAAAATAAATCAACTATATCAGTACTAAGGAAGTACACATCTGCTTGGTGTGTTTCCATTGTTAACCCCTGCAGAAAGTCCCAGGAATCTTTAAGAATGTGTGTAAAACCACTGACAATGTGTTTAAGTATGTGGTCCAAAAAGGTTGCTATGGGGTAGGTCTTGGAACCTCCACCTACCACTATAGGCCTATATGGTGGGTTAGTTGTACTTTTATGTATCTTGGGAAGGCAAAAAATGAAGCCAACCTAGGCTTCTTGTTGATCAGTGCATTCCCAAGTACATGATCTGACCTATTTTCCAAAACAAACTCTTCTATTGCTAAATCAGTTTTCCTATACGCAATATTGATTTCGTTCATTGAGACCAGAATGTATTAATTGATGTCACTTAAAATATCCATAATTTTACTGGAATAGTCCTTGAAGTTGACCAAAACCATACCACCCCCATTGTCTGGTTTCATAATACGTACTTCTCTATCCAACATTAACTCATCTAAAATCTGTTTTTCCTCTTTTGTCAAATTTGATTTAAATTTATAACCTCTCTTAAAACTTTTACTAGTAGTTAGATCATAAATGATATAGAAATATATATATGAAATATATATATAGATAGATAGATATACATGTGACTGCACATACACACACAGATATATGTACAGTAAGATACATATGTAGAAGGTGCACACAATATGGAACAGCCACTATGCCTACAGTTAACACCTGAACAACTGGACCCTGTATGGGCCAACCATACAAGTGACAATCACTGCCTGCAACATAAACCCACAGAGAGGCCATAGGAAAAAACACCACACACAGGTTTGCAGAAATGCAAAACCTTTAATTGTGTACTATTACAGTTCTATACACCATGTCATGCAGCTGTTCAGACACTGACATCCATATAAACAGAGTAATGCAACTATGAAACAGTTATACTAACTCAGTAGTCTGGAAAGGCTCGCAACTGTTGCTGTCCAGGCCAAGCCCTTCAAATTGTACAATAGTGAGGACAGACTGGGCCACAGGATACCAAACAATCAATGGTATGTAATGCAGGTGTATAGTTCAGCAGCCTCTATCTACACTATGTACAAAATCACTAGGTGAGAAGATGTCATGTGACCAAATGGGTTGTAACTGTTACATAACAGGGCATAACTGATACCATCACAAGCACACTGACAAACAGAACATTCAAATAAAACACAAGCAGTACACAGTAGATGAACCACTCAGTCTATTTAATCCTGGTACCTCGGCATTTCGCCTACAAGGGATGTTTCTTTGTGATACACCAACAACTTAAATAGTAATTCATTTGAAAAACATTTCAATTAAATAATTAAATAATTATCTCAACACATTAATTAACTATTACAAATACAAGCACAAATGCAATCACTAAATAATACCTCCCACCTCATTAAACAAACAGAACAGTCTATATGGCAGGAGGCAGTAGGCTTGCATTACCCCAATTTATGTAAGTAATGTGAATATAGGTGAAGTACACGGTACTCTACATCCAGAAACATTAAGGCAGCTCACCCCTGATACCCACACATTTTGTAACAACCTAGGTCATTTATGGTGCTCCCTCCCAGATTCAGTAATATAGGGTCATATACCACTGTTACATACACTGACCTCTGGAGTGCATAAGATCAACATGTATTGTGTAGGTGACGCCCACACATATATGGCCCCAGCCTCACCATATGTGTGGGGGATACAACAGCAGTGGACTGATGGCACCAATGGCAGTGTGATATGCTCACAGCCCACTACAGAATAACCCCTGATAGCACATCAAATGTGCAATGCTTGGTATGTAGGTAGAGGATAGAGGCTGGAACACAGGCACATATGTGGAAAACTGTTGCCATATACTAAGCAAGTTGCTGGTGTTACAGGATAGTCTGCAACATACCCTTAGTCAAGGAATTGAGGTTAGAAACAGAAACTGATGTAGCCATGTACTGATAGCACTCAACAAACACACTGCCAGTGAAATATCTGACACAGGACCTGTGTGGTGGACAGAAAACACATGATAGGCACACCTCTGGCCACCAAGAGGATAAGCCCACAATTGAGAGCTATGCAGTCAGACTGCATTCCAAGATAAACAAGTATGTACACACACACCCTGTAAAACCAGTACTATACAAAGCATAACACAACTCTACTCGCACTCTGTCTGTGGTTCCTGAACCTCCTACAAATATGCAGCTGCCCAGAGTGTGCCGGTTCTCCTGTAAGAGGTATTGCTACCTGCTGTCTGTAACACTGATGCCCACACATAGGAAGGATGTCCATCACACAGGAAATGTAAAGGGACTATGCCCACATGATGTAGGGGTTTAGAGTAGGTGGTTGCCATGACAGTTGTAATTGGAAGTACTACACATGTGTAATTATATATATATATATATATATATATATATATATATATATATATATATATATGGCTATCTGGATAATAATATGTACATATATTTCCACCATATGTCCTGGACATGGAGTGTAGCCCTACCCCAGCCTCTATAGTCCCACAGTCATAGTGCAAGGGGATGTCAGGTATGTACAGCAGGTATAGTAGTGGACTATTGCTACTGACATTAGGATTGTCTTCACAGACATGGTGTGTGTGGGAGGTCACATCTGCTTATATTATGTGTGTCATTGGCTACTGACAGACATCCTAAGGACATCATAGTAAAGTACCTCTGCTAGCACGTAATGCCCCTGTGGACTGCAGCAGAGATATTGGCCAATATATGTGGACATTCTGATACACTCTGTACAGTCCAGAGGTATACAAATAACCTCTTAGTGCTAAACATGTGTATCATGCCTGACAATATGGATGTAGACATCCATGTAAATGGGTATAACACATAACGACTGGAATACATTTGCCACCATAGGTTATGCATTTACACAGCTCTGTCTGGCCTGACACATAATAACCGTGGGTACAGAGGTGCCATGGCCACATATTACACACTAGATATTGACATACATCTGTACAGCATACCACTGGTCTATCTGACATATGGGAGGCCCGGCAGCAGTACATCTGGCAAGTATCTGCACATGACATCTCAGTGGGTAAGTACACTAAGCTGCTAGGCATGTGACAATGCACTGTGCAGGCTACAGGCAGACTGGCTCAACACTGGCTTACATCTCCTATGGGGGAATGCACATGCATCTGCATATATAGCAGGCTGTACAGACATGTCACAGCATGGGGTAAGATACACCTGTGTGAAAGTGCATAACCACAACCAATGTGAACACAGCCACAGCCACATATGTTAAGCTAGTATAATATTACAGTATATGGACTATCTGTTTGACACCATCCTCATATGTGCCACTCACAGACTGACCCTACATATATTGGGCTGCTAAACTGTTTGGTCTGATGGCTGTCTGTGGTATGGAACATGTGTGTGTATGGCCCTACAAACATGTACGCCAATATGGTACCATACAGTGGAGCAGCATGTAACATCAGAGAGGACAGGACCTAGAACAATGACATCTACCACAGTCTGTACACAGGCTAAAGTACATAATAACAATACACACACTGCTGACATTCACCATAAGTACACAGACCTTAGCACTGCACAAACATCCACAGAATGTCCAGGTTATGTCATCAAATATAACCTCTACTGTACATAACATGTGTAGCAGTCTGATATCTCACTGGCTTATTATCAGATATGATGATACTAATTATGGTGTACAGCACATATGCACCACTTCATGCATGACATATGTACACAGGTTGACAGAGTTGTGGCTGGAAGCACATACACAGGGCCAATAATGAAATGTTGCTGTGATAACCTCATACATTTACTGTTGTAGCAAGGTTTGTTGCAACATATGTCCTGTGAGGGATATGAAGCCAGTAACTGTCACGGCTTTCACCATCTACAGACTGCAATCCTCACACTACCTTTTGCAGTCCACAGATAGATGCTCCATGGGTGACACATGAAATCAAAGGCATAACACACTGCCCTGTCTGCAGATGACCCTGCAGATGGGGATTCCTCATAAACATGGAACTGACATGGCAGGTACTGAGACATGTAGGACTGCCATATACTCACACACACACACTGTTAAACCAACAGTACTCCAAATGCAGAATAGCAGCACTTACAGTCTGTAGTCAGGTCAGGCACATCCCCCTCCTGTGTGTTGCCCCGTTTCCACAGTGTATGTTGTTAGAGTTAAATCCCCAATCCATCTGATATGCTGTTTGCCAAACAACAGATCTAGTTCCTGCTCACAGTGAATGAAAAGGGTCAACACCTACATGATGTTCCTAGATATTGGAGTTTGTTTCCATGCAATTTGCTATGGGAATGTTACCAAAGCTGTTCCACATGCAATCAGCTAGGGGAGGGCTGCAATTTGTGCAGAGGCCAACAGCTGATCATGAGCATCACTTAAAATACACATGCTGCTGCCAAGCAAAGCAGGTGTAGGTCTTCACATCCACCAGAGAGGGAGTGGGAGATGCAGACAGAGGCAAAGACAAGTCAATGAGGTGACGGAGAGTAAAACCTAAGCATGTTTGTGTCATACACCTACCAGCAGAGGGTATAAAACCCCTGACGACTATGTACTGCTATCACAGTTCTATGCAGTTATTGGATGCACCACTTGCTGTGGAGCCCACAGAACATATATGTGATGGTGACTGACATATGCAACAGGAATATGGTAGATATAAGGTAGGTGACGTACATGTGCCTGTCCACATAAACAGGTGACAGCATCAACATAGCCACACTCTCACATGGACTCACACACATTGATACACTTGGCAAGGCCAGGATTACAACTCATCAGTAGTGGGATTGCCACAAGACATCACTGTGCAAGTATCACATGCACCATACGGGTTATACGGGGGTTGTATGGGCAAAGGATATGGGGAGGTGTCTGACATCAGACAGCATGCTTCAGTGTGACCATGGGGGTTGTAGGAAGTGTGGATGTGAACATATGCACCATACAACACACACACAAACACACAGGCTGCCAGTACTGACAGGCATGGGTGCATGTCTGCACAGGTGTGTGGTGCTTGACTGTGCCACATGGCTGTACAAGGCTAGGTGATGGGTATACCTTGACATCAGGCCACATGACAATGGTCTGAATTGTGGCTCAGGACTGTAGTGTCTAAATTTACCCACACAGGTGGGTATTGTAACCCCCATCCAGTCATCTGGGTGACTATTGTGTGTGGCCAATGCTGTGCATCGCTTGCCATGTATGTGTTCCTTAGTCCATGACATGGATGGTGTCTGGGATATGCACACCTCCCACATGCATGCACACTGACATGTGGAACTGTACCTGGGGTGTCTGACCCATGTTGTGTACACAGATTATCATCAGATGTGCCAGTCTAGCCCACCTGTGGTGGGAACTGGTAATGGGCAGCAGGTTTACCCTGCACCTACATTGATAGCATGCTAACAGCATTCCCTGGTGTCAGTGGCATCTGTCAATACAGGGCATGTTGTCAGGCATGGTATGTCCTTTGTGGGTCACATTACTCCCCCACCTAGACTCTTAACACAACTATACTACCGCCACTACTAACCACAGTCAGAAATAGCTAGTTGTCTTTACATACTTTAACATCTTGTCTGACAACTTTGTTACTAATATTATAAATGGCAAGCAACTATCTTAACTTGCAACATTTTCTATATATACTGTTGATAATCAATATCTTGTTATTGTATTAAAGCCAACAACCTGTAATGTTGTTGACTTTTGCTGCAACTTTGTATCTCTATCATGTACATGATGTGGAGCTTTTCTCCCCGGGCATCTGCTGAAAAAGGACCTACGTCCAGTCGGAATTTCCCAGTAAACAAATGTAAATAAATAAACATGTGATGGCACCACAGGTGTTGCAGGTGTCCATTGGGGAACATGGGGAAGGTACACTGTCTGCATGTACGTGCATATTTGACAGGGTGCCATGCCCTCTGTAGCCCACAGCTATCACCCCATAGTTACTATCAGTGGCCAATATGCAGTGTAATACCCACATATTGGCTGTTGCCTAGGCATGTGTGTGTGTATGAGACATGGGTTGGGAGTGTGCTTTGGGTAATACTGGGGTTACTACCTGTGATTGCCTGGCCTTGATGTCACATGTATGGGTATGGCTTTGCACCCCAGCCTCTCAGCTATTTCACATCTGTTATTCCTGTACTGTGGACATTGTGATATTTAGTAGGGACACCATATAAGAAATATGCAAAACCCACTCCACATTGGCTGCAGGTGTCACACACTCACAACCACCTCCACACAGGATATGAGTTACCAACACACACACACCTATCATGTCTGGAAGTAGAACCCCTACCTAACTAGTTTATTACATTACCGCAATACACAGTTATAGTACATGCCACAGAGACTACTGGAGTGCTACTGCCCCAAAGGTGTATATCACATTGGATGACATCAGCAGGCTTGCCAAAGTAGGACATTTGAATTGTAGTCAGTGTGGCTAGCCTAAAATGCATTGCTCCCTACACAGAGAGTGACACACACACAAAACATCCACAACCAACATGGTGTGGGTATAGAACCTCTAACAGAGGTCTTTATCACACTACAGCATGGAACTGTTATAGGACTCACCACAGGGATTACTGGAAAGCTCTGTCCCCAAAGGTGTATTTCACAATGAATGACCTCAGCAGGATTGCCAAAGTAGGGCATTTGAAATGTACTGCATGTGACTATCCTAAAATGCATTGCTTCCTACAGAGACATACACACAAACATCCACAACTGACATGGGTGGAAATAGAACCCCTAACAAGGGTCTATATCACCCTACAGCATAGAGCTGCTATAGGACACAGCACAGGAATTACTAATGAACTCTTTCCCCAAAGGTGTATTTCACAATGAATGACATCAGCAGGATTGCCAAAGTAGGCCATTTGAAATGTATTGAGTGTGACTAGCCTATAATGCATTGTTCTGTATACAGACATTGAAACACACACAAAATATCTAGAACTGCCATGGGTGGGGATGGAACCTTACCATAGTTCTAAATCACTCTACAGCAGTACACAGTTATGGCACATGCTACAATGCTTACTGGGCTACAACATTCCCAGAGCTGTATTTCTAGGTGGGTGACATCAGCAGCCTTGCCAAAGTTGAGTATATGAATTGTAAGGAGTGTGAGTACCCTAAAAACATTACTCTCAACACAGACAGACAGACACACACATAGTTGCCATGTTGGGGAATTCAACACCTAACCTAATTATTTTATTCACACTAAAGCAGTATGCAGTTTTGGGACGTGCCATGTAGATTATTGGGAAACAACTTTTTTAGGAATATATTTCTAGGTGGATGACATCAGCAGCCTTACCAAAGTAGAGCATTTCAATTGTAGGGAGTGTGACCACCCAAAAAGCCATTGCAGTCTATACAGACAGGGTTAGACAGACACACGCTTGCCACGTCTGGGAGTAAAACAGCTATCTACCTACTTTCTCACACTACAGCAATATGCAGTTACAGGACACACTACGTAGATTACTGGGCTATGTTTTTCCCAGAGGTGTATTTCTTGGTGGATGACATCAGAAGCTTTGCCAAAGTAGAGCATACAAATTGTATGGAGTGTGACTATCCTAAAAGCATTGCTCTCTACACAGACAGGGTCAGAAAGACACACACACTTGCCATGCCTGGGATTAAAACACCTACTTAACTAAGTTATCACATTATAGCAGTGCACAGTTACAGGATACACTATGGAGATTACTGGGTTGCAATTTTCTCAGAGATGTATTTCTAAGTGGGTGACATCAGCAGCCTTGCCAAAGTTAAGTATATGAATTGTAGGGCAGTGTGAGTACCCTAAAAAGCATTGCTCTTTACAGAGACAGGGTCAGACAGACACACACTTGCCATATCTAGGATTAGAACACCTATCTAATTATGTTATCACAGTATAGCAGTATGCTGTTACAAGACGTGCTACAGAGATTACTAGACTACAACCTTTCCAGGGGTGTATTTCTAGGTGGGTGACATCAGCAGCCTTGCCAAAGTTGAGTATATGAATTGTAAGGAGTGTGAGTACCCTAAAAGCATTGCTCTCTACACAGTCAGAGACAGACACACACACAAACACACACAGTTGCCAAGGCTGGGGTTAGAACTCCTATCTAACTTGTTTACCACACTACAGCAGTACACAGTTATGGGACATGCCACAGAGATTACTGGGCTACAATTCTGCCAAAGGTGTATTTCACATTGGATGACCTCAGCAGGCTTGTCATAGTAAGGCTATGGGGAGGGCAGTGTGTGTGCATGGGCCAAAACTCATTCATCTAGGGGTTGACACGCCACATGCGGGCACACACAGGGTCATATTTCACAGTTACATGAATACAGCTGCTAGATGACTACTTCCTTGTACAGTCATGTAGCACAGCTTGTATGCGCACCACATAATCTGTAATGTTGACAGATACTAGTGGCAAGTATATGCAGTGAGTGACCTCTGCACCTCTTGTGTTTGGGGACCTTTGACTGTGTGCTGGGTGAGACAGGTCTGGATGGCTCCTTGTCACAGTCACCCTCTTCCACACATCTATGTACAGCTACCTTTAGCTTATTATAGTGTGTTGTCCTCATATATATGTCTGTATTCCTATCCACTGTGTGTGTAAGGCATGAGTAGTGCATACTGACGAGTGTCTGCACTAACAAATGCAACTGCCAGATATGTCTGGTCCACTGGTGTTTGCAGACATGGCCTTCATGTGTTTAAGTGTGTGAGCATGCCCAGTATGGCCATATGTATTGAATGTGTAGATCGTGTCCAGGTAGTTTGTGCTGCAGTGCTGACCTTTGTGTTGTACACAGACAGGTAGCATGCTGTCTCTGCAGGGTATCCATTGATCATTTGGCTTTGACTGTTACTACATTTGTGAATAGCAGATGGGGCACACCTGTCTGTTTCTATATTTCTACACAGGAGTGGGGGGCACACCTGACTGTTATTACATTACTATGTAGGATGGGGGGCACACATGACTATTACTACATTTCTACACAGGATTGGAGGGCACACCTGACTGTTATTACATTACTATGTAGGATGGGTGGGCACACCTGACTATTTGAACATTTCTACACAGGATTGGGGGGGCACTCCTGACTATTATTACATTACTATGTAGGATGGGGGGCACACCTGACTATTACTACATTTCTACACAGGATTGGTGGGCATACCTGACTGTTATTACATTACTATGTAGGATGGGGGGCACACCTGACTATTTCTACATTTCTACACAGGATTGGGGGGGGGCACAACTGACTGTTATTACATTACTGTGTAAGATGGGAGGGTGGCATACCTGACTATTACTACATTTCTACAAAGGATTGGGGGGTACACCTGACTGTTATTACATTACTATGTAGGATGGGGGGCACACTTGACTCTTACTACTTTCTACACAGGATTGGGGGCACACCTGACTGTTATTACATTCCTATGTAGGATGGGGGCACACCTGACTATACTACATTTCTACACAGGATTGCGGGGCACACCTGACTGTTATTACATTACTATGTAGGATGGGGGAACACCTGACTATTACTACATTTCTACACAGGATTGGTGGGCATACCTGTCTGCTATTTCATTACTATGTAGGATGGGGGGGCACACCTGACTATTACTACATTTCTACACAGGATGGGGGGGCACACCTGACTGTTATTAAATTACTATGTAGGATGGGAGCACACGTGACACTTGTACACATTTGCTATGACTGTACTGGTATGTCAGCTACTCCATTTCATTCTGTATTGCTAATTATCATGCTGACTAGAGGCATACCATTGTACTACAGATCATGGCTTTGGTTGCCCTACATATTATTGTCTGACTTCCTACCCTTCAGAACTAACATCCCACTGCCTACCCTGCTGTGGTCTGTCTGTGTAGGCCTGGGTCGAGGTTAACCATAGCCATCAGTCAGGGACAATGGCACAGGCTCTGTTTGGGTTTGTCTACACCTGTCCTGCTGGCTGAGACTGTTGTTGGGTATGTGAACTGTCCTGACTGGCATGCGTGTGTCATATGGACACACGTGTCGCTCAGCACATTTCCTGCAGTGGGTTTTGTCACCCTGTGTAGTACTGGCTACTATGGTGACTCCAGTATGTGTTAAAGATGTCATGGTGCCACTATGGGTGTCTAATGTCTGCTGCCATAACATTCAGCCACCCAGTTCCCTTGCATGCTCACATCCATACCATAGCTACAAGTAATGACACATTCTACTCCATTTGGCAATTGGTAGGTTGATTGACTTACTTTGAGGGTGTGCTAGACTTGTGGATGATGCTGGAGGGCTGCCTATGTCGGATGCACATAGTACACTCCCTGTACATGGTTGAGCACAGGTAGTGTCATGTTTGCCATCCCTTTTAATGTATGTGTGAGTGAGAGATAGGTGTAATTTCCTGGGTTCCTACTGTGTCAGTGCATGTGCTATGAGTTGTCTCATTGCCGCAACAATGGCATACTGGGCACGCCTCCATCTGCCTACTGAGGCAGGCTCAGGCTGTTCCTTCTTTGGGTCACTCTGTGCCTGTGCAGGCCTTGGCATTAGTGGAAGGCTGTGTGGCCCTGCTCCATGCTGTTATTGCTGCAGCTGCTTCCACAGGATCATATTGTGTAGCATAGCACATAACATAACAATTTGGGTACATGTAACTGGTGATTACTGCAAGGCTCCACCAGATGTGTCCAGACACTGGAACCATGATCTGAGCATCCCAAACACATGCTCTGTCTGGCCTGTGCATATGCCTAATTATGGCATTGTTGTTCAGGTGTGTGTGCATTTCTGATGGATGTCATCAGCCACGGCTCTAGTGTGTACCCAGAATCCCCCACTAGGTGACCATAGGGGATGTCCACATTGGCAAATCTCTGGTGCAGTTGCATCAGATGCCATATGTGGGAATCGTCATAGCTTCCAGGGCAGCCAGCACACACATTCATTATAATGCTCTGGGCATCACATACAACCTGGCAGTTGATGGAAGGGATGCCTCTGTGGTAGATGCAGGCCCTGACCTGCTCACCGGGTGGTGCTTTGATGAATATGTGCATGCAGTCTATAGCACCCACTACCCCATGGTATTCTGCTATTTGGTACAAGAGATGCATATTGCTGGTCAACACCTCACGAGTGTTGAGGAAATATACGTGCTCACTGGCATGTGCTGACATGGCATCCAGGAAGTGGTGGAATACTCTGGATGCTGATGCCTGTGAGATCCCCATGATATCCCCAAGTGTGCTTTGGGAGGTACCTGTTGCTAGTATACATAGGCCTACATATACCTTGGTATCTACTGTGATGGGTTCCCCTCGGCCAGTTTGGTGTGTCAGGTGTGGCCGGCACAGTTCAACAATTTGCTGTAGGAGTTCTATGTTGACCCTATAGCACTCCACTATCTCCAGCTTATGTAGCCCCTGGTAGGTTACGCTGGGTCTGTACACTCTTCTCCATCTCCTCACTGTGGGTTGTTCAGCAGCATTCACATCCTCACCACCCACAGCCTCTTGCACATGTTGTTCTATGTTGCCTGTTGCAGCCCTTCTCATTTTGTAGGTTTGTTTGTTAAAATTTCCCCGCTTGTATACACCGGTGGTGTAGAGTGTGGGAAAAACCAGAGGAGTAAGTGTTTGCATAGTTTATAGTACTGGTCTGGGTTGGGCTGGTCTGCTGCCTGTGTAATTGGCTGATTCTGATACATTTCACCTGCCAGCTAAGCTAGTTCTCCTCGATTACTTTCCTACTGCTGTTTTACCTTCCCATTGCCTTCCTGTTTAAGTCTGGGGGTGTGCCACGCAAACAGAGTGCTCAAATGTGCACACTGCTGTTATTTCCTTGTTTAATTTTTTTTTCTTCCTGTATAACCCAGTGCACAGTGCGCACACCTGCTTAGGCTTTGTAAAGAATGCTTGGCAGGCTTAGACACACCCCTTAGCTTAGCTGTGCTAAGCTAGGAGCAAACCCGAGCCACAGGGCTCCAATCCACTTACAGTCTGCCTGGCACACACCCCCATGATGTCACCTATCTCCTAGGCTTGCACCAAGCTATTCCTGCTCTTACACTGTTGGGACCTGACTCACATGCTGGGAAGAACTGGAATTCTAATGCTAATGTATAGTTACATGTCTCACACTGAGCCTCCCCCCTAAGCAAACACTGCACACTGGCCAGGTTGTCTTCTGCCTGCCACTGACTTGCATAGCAGAATACTGATTTTAGTTAGAATGCTTATTTTAGGTTTATTTTATTATCCCCCCCACCCCCGATCCCGTTTGTGCACTGCTGCCCTACGCTTAAACAGCTGAGATCAGCTAAAAAAAAATAAACGTTTTTTTTTTTTTTTATTTTTTGTTTTGTTTGCAATACCAATAGCCTTATACTTGGCCATTGGCATGTTTACTGCTTGTTATGCAGCCATTATTCGGAGCTGTTATAGCTCCATTTTGGATTTTGCAGAAATGTACTCGGTTACTAACCGTTATTGCATGCAGGAATAGTTTAAGAGCTATTTTCGGCAATATGGTCGATGTGCAATCCAGGAACGAGCTCCCGGGACGTGCACATGAGCTCTTAGGCTAATCCTGTATGGAGCGAGCTCCTGTATGCAAATTACCCTCATTTGCAGGTAAAAAACATGCAAATGAGGGTAATTTGCGATCCAGAAAGCAGGCAGCTGTCAGTGCAGGACAAGTGCAGTCTGCAGAAATGTACTTCATTTGTAACGGAGTACGTTTCTGCAAACTACAAAATGGAGCTATGACAGCTCCAAATAAAGGCTGCATATCATTGATGAAGCATGGCAATGGCCAAGTAGAAGGTCATTGGCATTGCAAAATGCGTAAAAAAAAAAAACTTTTAAATTCCTTTCGCTGATCTTGCCTGTGTAAGCATAGGGCAGCGGCGAGCAAACAGGATCAGGGGGGAAATAATAAAATAAACATAACATAAGCATTCTAACTAAAAGCAGTATTCAGCCATGCAAGTCAATGGCAGGCATAAGGTAACCTGGCCAGTGAGTAATGGTTGCTAAAGGGGGAGGCCCAATGTGGGACATGTAACTATGCATTAGCAGGCAATCCTACGCAAATGAGGGGAAGGATAGGGAATCCCAGATTTCCCCAGGGTGTGAGGGAGGTCCCAAGAGTGTAAGAGTAGAAATAGCTGGGTGCAAGACTAGGAGATATTTGACATCATTGAGATGTGGGTCAGGCATACTGTAAGTGGATTGGAGTCCTGTGGTTTGGGACTGCTCCTAGCTTAGCACAGCTAAGCTAGTGGTGTGTCCAAACTGCCTAGCACTCCTTACAAAGTATAAGCGGGTGTGTGCGCAGTGCACTGGATTTCACAGGATGAAATAGGAAGTTAAACCAGGAAATAGCAGCTCTGTGCACATTTGAGCACTCTGCACTGTGCGCACACAGGCTTAAACAAAGAGGCAATGGGAAGGGAAAACAACAGTAGGAAGGTAATCAAGTAGAACTAGCTGAGCTGCCAGGTGAAATGTATCAGAATCAGCTAATTACACAGGCAGCAGACCAGCACAGCCCAGAACGCCACTATAAATCAAGCAAACACCTCCCTCCCTGGTTTTTCCACACTCTACACCACCGGTCTATACAAGCAGGGAAATTTTTAAAAACACACCTACAAAATGAGAAGGGCTGCTGCAGGCAACATAGAACAACATGTGCAAGAGGCTGAGGGTGGTGAGGATGTCAATGCTGCCAAACAACCCACAGTGAGGAGAGAGAGAAAAGTGTACAGACCCAGGGTAACCTACCAGGGGCTACATGAGCTGGAGATAGTGGAGCGCTATAAGGTGGACAGAGACCTCCTGCAGCAAATCATTGAGCTGTGCAGGTCACACCTGACACACCAAACTGGCCGAGGGGAACCCATCCCAGTGGATACCAAGGTATGTGTAGGCTTAGGTATACTAGCTACAGGCACCTCCCAAACCACAATTGGGGATAACATGGGCATCTCACAGGCCTCAGCATCCAGAGTATTCCACCAGTTCCTGGATGCCATGTCAGCACGTGCCAATGAGTACATATATTTCCTCAGCATCCATGAGGTGTTGATCAGCAATATGCATCTCTTCCACCAAATAACTAACTACCCTGGGGTAGTGGGTGCTATAGACTGCATGCACTTATGCATCAAATCACCACTCAGTGAGCAGGTTAGGGCCTACATCAACCACAGGGGCATCCGCTCCATCAACTACCAGGTTGTATGTGATGTCCAGGGCATTATACTGAATGTGTGTGCTGGCTGCCCTGGAAGCTATGATGATTCACACATATGGCAACTGATGCGATTGTACCACAGATTTGCCGATGTGGACATCACCTACGGTCACCTGGTGGGGCATGCTGGGTACCCACTGGAGCCATGGCTGATGACACCCATCAGAAATGCATGCACACCTGAACAACAATGCCATAATGAGGCACACACACAGGCCAGACATATAATTGAGCATGTGTTTGGGATGCTCAGGTCACAGTTCCAGTGTCTGGACACATCCAGTGGAGCCCTGCAGTATTCACCAGCTACATGTACCCAAATTGTTATGGTGTGTGCTATGCTACACAATATGATCCTGCAGAAACAGCTACAGCTGGAACAGCATGGGGCAGGGCCACACAGCCCCCTCCAATGCCAAGGCTCATACAGGCAGAGAGTGACTCAGAAGAGAAACAACCTGAGTCTGCCCCAGAAGGCAGAAGGGGGCATGCCCAGTATGACTTGGCCTTGGCAAAGAGGCAACACATAGCATATGCACTGACACAGTAGGGGCCCAGGGAATGACACCTCTCTCTGACTCGCACAGACAGTAAAAGGGATGCCAAACATGACACTACCTGTGCACAACCATATATAGGGAGTATACTATGTGCATCCGACATAGGCAGCCCTCCAGCACCATCCTCAAGTCTGGCACACCCTCAAGGTAAGTCAATCAACCTACCAATTGCCAAATGGAGTAGAATGTGTTTTTCCTGTAGCTATGGTATGGATGTGAACATGCAAGGGAACTGGGTGGCCGGATGTCAAGGCTGCAGACAGTAGACACCCATAGTGGCATCATGAGATCTGTAATACATACTGTAGTCACTATAGTAGGCAGTACTACACAGGGTGACAAAACCCACTGCAGGAAATGGCCTGAGTGACATGGGTGTCCATAAGCACCACACATGCCAGTCAGGAAGGTTCACATACCCAACAACAGTCTCAGCCAGCAGTACAGGTGAAGACTAACTCAAACAAATGATGCATTATGGCCTCTGAATGTGCTGTATGGGTAACCCCTCCCCCAGGCCTACATAGGCAGACCACAGCAGGCCAGGCAGTCGGATGTAAGTTGTGAAGACTAGGAAGTCAGAAACTAATATGTAGGTAAACAAAGCTAGGATCTGTAGTGCACTGCTAAGCCTCTAGCCAGCAGGATAGGTAAGACTACAGACTGAAATGGAGTACCTGACATACCAGTACAGTCCTAGCAAATGTGTACAAGTGTCAGGTGTGCCCCCCTTTCCAATGTACACTTGAGTAACAGTCAGGTGTGCCTCCCAACCCCTGTGTAGAACAGTAGAAACAGTCAGGTGCCCCCCCACTATAAAGAAATGTAGCAACAGTCAATGGCAAATGACCAATGAATACCCTGCAGACACAGCATGCTACCTGTCGGTGTACAACAAAAAAATCAGCACTGCAGTACAAACTACCTGGACGTGATCCACACATGCAACACAGATAGCCATACTGGGCAGGCTCACACATTTAGAGGAATGAAGGCAATGTCAGTCAACATACTAAGAGGTCAAACTGGGCATGCTCACACACAAACACATGAACACCATGTCTGCAAATACCAGTGGACCAGACATATCTGGAAGTTGCAGTACTCAGTGCGGACACATGTCAGCATGTACCACTCCTGCCTTATACACACAGTGGATAGGAATACAGACAAATATGTAAGGACAACACACTATAATAAGCCACAGGTACACGGGCATAGATGTGTGGAAGAGGGTGACCATGACAAGGAGCCTTGCAGGCCTGTCTCAACCAGCACACAGCCAAAGGGCCCCAACACATGAGGTGCAGATGTAAACCACTGTGGATTCTAGCCACCAGTACCTGTCAGCATGACAGACTATGTGGTGCACGTGCCAGCTGTGCAACAAGATTGTACAAGGAAGTAGCCATCTAGTAGCTGTATACACGCACCTGTGACATATGACCCCATGTGTACCCTCATGTGGCATGTCAACCCCTACATGAATGGGGTATGGCCCATGCACACACTACCCTCCCCATAGCAGTAGTATGATAAGCCTGCTGAGGTCATCCAATGTGAATTACACCTTTGGGAGAGCTATAGCTCAGTAATATTCATGGTGTCCCATAACTATGTACTGCTGTAGTGATAGACTAGCTAGGTAGTAGTACTAACCCCAGACCTGTCAATTGTGTGAGTGTGTGTTTGTGTGCATGCCTGTCTGTCTCTGAATGTGTAAAGGGAAATGCTTTTTAGGCTACTCACACTCCGTACAATACAAATACGCTACTTTGGCAAGGCTGCTGATGTCACTTACCTAGAAGTACACCTCTGGGAAAGTAATAGCTCAGTAATTTCCATAGTGCATTCTGTAACTGCGCACTGCAGTAGTGTGATAAACTAGTTAGGTAGATGTTTGAACCCCAGACCTGGAAAGTGTGTTTGTGTGTGAATCTCTGTGTGTCTAACTGAGTAAAGAGCCATGCTTTTTAAGCTACCCACACTGTACAATACAAATACTCTACATTGGCAAGGCTGCTGATGTCACTCACCTAAAAGTACACCTCTGGGAAAGTAATAGTCCAATAATTGCCGTAGCTCATTCTGTAACTGCATGCTGCTGTAGTGTGATAAACAAATGAGGTAGGTGTTCAAACCCCAGACCCAGCAACTGTGTGGGTTTGTGTGTGAATCTCTGTCTGACTGAGTAAAGAGCAATGCTTTTTAGGCTACCCACACTCCGTACAATACAGATACTCCACTTTGGCAAGGCTGCTGATGTCACTCACCTAGAAATACACCTCTGGAAAAGTGATAGCCCAGTAATCGCCGTAGCGCGTTCTGTATCAGCGTACTGCTATAGTGTGATTTAGAATGGTGGTAGTGTTCCATCTCCATCCATGGCAGTTCAGTTGTTTTGTGTGTGATTCAGTGTCTGTGTATAGAGCAATGCATTACAGGCTACACACTCGCAGTACATTACAAATGCCCTACTTTGGTAATCCTGCTGATGTCATTAATTGTGAAATATGCCTTTGGAGAAGATGTACTTTAGTAATGTCCCTAGTGTGTACTATAATTGCATAGTGCTGTAGTGTAGTAAACTAGTTAGGTAGGGGTTCTACTCCCAGACATGACAGGTGTGTGTGTTTGCAACTCATATCCTGTGTAGAGGTGGTTGTGAGTGTGGGCAATGTAAAGGGGTTTTACTAATTTCATTTATGGTGGCCCTACTATATATCACAATGGCAACCATACAGGGATAACAGATGTAAATAGCTGAGAGGCTGGGGTGCAAAGCCATACCCATACATGTGACATCAAGGTCAGCCAATCACAGTTAGCAACCCCACTGTGCCTTCACATGTGACTCACAAAGGACATACCATGCCTGACAACATGCCCTGTATGGACAGATGACACTGACATCAGGGAATGCTGTTAGCATGCTATCAATGTAGGTGCAGGGTAAACCTGCTGACCATTACCAGTCCCTGCTAATGGTGGGCAAGACTGGCACATCTGATGATAACCTGTGTTCACAGCATGGGCCAGACACCCCAGGTACAGTTCCACATGTCACTGTACATGCATGTGGAAGGTGTGCACACCCTAGACACCATCCAAGTCATGGACTAGGGAACACATACATGAAAAGTGATGCACAGCATTGGCCACTCACAATAGTCACCCAGGTGACTGGATGAGGGATGCAATACCCACCTGTGTGGGCAAATGCAGAAGCTACATGCCTCTGCCACAATGTAGACCATTCTCATGTGGAATGATGCCAAGGTATACCCATCGACTACCCTTGTATAGCCTGCTGGCACTGTTGGCCACCACACACCCATTCAGACATGCACCCATGCATGTCCAAACTAGCACCATGTGTGTTCGTGTGTGTGTTGTATGGTGCGTATGTCCACATCCACATGCACTACTCTCCCCAGGGCACAGTGAAGCATACTGCCTGATGTCTGACACCCCCTCATACTCACTGCCCATACCACCTCCGTATGATCCATGTGGTGCATGTGTTCCCTGCACAGTGATGTGTTGTGGCAATCCCACTAGTGACAAGTTGCACTTCTGGCCATGCCAAGTGTGTTAATGTGTGTGCTTCCCTGTGTGAGTGTGCCTGTGTTGATGCTGGCACCTGTTCATGCAGACAGGCACGTGTACGTCACCTACTGTATATGTACCATTTCCCTGTTGCAGATGTCACTCACCATCACATATATGTTCTGAGTGCTCCCCACTAGGTCACCCATGTGGTGCATCCAAAAACAGCATCAAACTGTGATAACACTACATAGCTGTCAGGGGTTTGATACCATGTGCTGGTAAGTGTGAGACACAAACATGTGTCAGTTTTACCCTCCCACCACTCCCTGATGTGTAATACCTCTGCCTCCCCCACTTCCTCTCTGGCAGATGTGGAGGCCCACACCTGCTTTGCTTAGGCAGCAGCATGTGTATTTTAAGTGATGTTCATGATCAGCTGATGGCCTCTGCATGAATTGCAGCCCTTCCCTAGCTGATTGCATGTGGAACAGCTGAGGTAACATTCCCACAGCCAATTGCATGGAAACACACTCCAATACCTGGGAACATCCTGGTGGTATTGGCCCTTATCTGTCACTGTGAGCAGGAGCTAGAACTGTCATTTGGCAAACAGCATTTCAGATGGGTTGGGAGTTTACTTCTAACAACATACACTGTGGAAAGAGGGCAACAAACAGGAGGGGGATGTGCCTGACCTGACTACAGACTGTAAGTGGTGCTATACTGAATATGGAGTAATGTTGGTTTAACAGTGTTTGTCTATATATGCCTGTCATACATGTCGCAATACCTGCCATGTCAGTTCCATGTATATGAGGAATCCCCATCTGCAGGGTCATCTGCAGACTGGGCAGTGTTGTGCCTTTGGTTACATGTGTTAGCCATGATGCATCTATCTGTGGAATGCAGAAGGTAGTGTAAGGATTGCAGTCTGTTGATAGTGAAGGCCATGACAGTTACTGACTACATATCCCTCATTGGACATATGTTGCAACAAACCCCATTACAATGGTAGATTTATGAGGGTATCACAGCAACATGTCTATACTGGTCCTGTGTATGTGCTGTCAGCCACACCTCTGTCAACCTTTGTACATATGTCATGCATGAAGTGGTGCATATGTGCTGTACACCATAAATAGTGTCATCATATCTGATAACAAGCCAGTGATATATCAGATTGCTACACATGTCATGTACAGTAGGGGTTACATTCCATGCCATAACCTGAACATTCTGTGGATGTTTGTACAGTACTGAGGTCTGTGTAGTGATGGTGAATGTTGGCAGTGTGTGTATTGTTAATATGTACTATGGCCTGTGTACAGACTGTGGTAGATGTCATTGTTCTAGCTCCCCTTCTATCTGATGTTACATGCTGCCCCACTGTATGGCACCATTTTACCGTACATGTTTGTAGGGCCATACACACACATGTCCCATACCACAGACAGCCATCAGACCAAACTGTGTAGCAGCCCAGTATATGTAGGGTCAGTCTGTGAGTGACACATATGAGGATGGTGTCGAACAGACAGTCCATATACTATACTATTA
>NC_056751.1:464671199-464712547 GCF_019279795.1 Protopterus annectens
ATATAACCCACCCCTCCACCCTATTTTAACAGTCTTTGAAAGAATGTGTGAAACTGATCTTTGGGCTATTAAAAATCATGTTATGTATAGCAACCAAAGACATTCTAGTAACATTACTTCGCTTGAATGGGATTTTTTGCACTTGTTAAAAGACTGTAGTGTCCGAGTTATGAAACCGGACAAGGGTGGGGGGGGTGGTGTTTATGGATCACTATAAATACATTGAATATATGATGCAACATTTGGATACACCGGCGTATAGACAGGTGTCACTAAATGAAATACATGGTGCTTATAAAAAAATTTATGGTATTCTCAATGACCTATTTTTAGAAGGTTTCATTGATTTGGACACATTTAGATATTTAGAGATGGCGGCTCCAAAAATTCCCGCCTTTTTTGGCACACCCAAGCTACATAAACGTTTAAAAGCCCCCCCCCCTTTAGACCTATAGTCGACAGGAGAGGTTCTATTACCTATGCATGCGCAAAGTTCATGGACAGTATTTTGAAGCCCCTCATAGACAGTGAGGCACACATTTGCAAGGACTCTTGGTCCTTTTTGAAGGACATCAGTAAGCAATGTTACACCACTGACATTGTGTTTTTGACAATAGATGTCAAAGACCTATATACTGTCATACCCCAAGATATAGGGCTAGCTTGGGTTAGGGAATTTATGTTAGCCAAAAACATTGAAGGGGATACTATCTACCTGGTTGAGACCCTTTTATAGTTGGTATTAGTGAATAATTTTTTCACTTTTGAAAACAATTTCTATCTTCAAACATCAGGGGTGGCCATGGGTTCCTCTTGTGGTGGTTCTTTTGCAAATGCTGTAATGGCTCATTGGGAGGCTGAATTTTTATTTAAAGATGAGATATTTCGACAACATGTCACCTGGTACACTAGGTACCAGGATGACATTTTTTGCATATGGAAAGGTGACAAAGAAATTATTCCATCATTTATTGAGAGAATCACTAGAATGACAGACTTCCTTCAGTTTACTTACAATATAGCTGATACCGAAATTAACTACCTGGACATTCTTCTTGTCAAGGATTCTATTAACAATAGATTCAAAAGTACTATTTATAGAAAACCCACGTATTCTAATTCTTTACTACATTTCTCCAGTAACCATCCATACTACCAAAAAAGATCTGTTATAAAAGGTCAAATTGTTAGGGCAGCACGGATGGTGTCAGATGATTGTGATTTTCAGGTTGAATGTAGTAAATTAATGAATATGTTTATGTCTAGGGGTTATCCATCTAACTTGATTAATAGCATCATTTCAGAAGTTTCTCGCAAACGTGAAGAGGGTTATTTTTTCCCTCTCCTTTCCAGTAAGGATAACAACCAGCCTGGTGCTAATTTGGATAACTCTTTAACATCAGTAGGAACTTCCAGGACCATCACGTTTGAGCATAACAATTATTGTAGTAGTTTTCTGCATACTTTTTCTTTAGATTTCCATCAAATCAAGGAAATTATTAACAAAAACTGGGAAGTTATAAAACATGATAAGGGTTTATCCATTATGTTGGGCGAAAAGCCTAAAATAACTTACAGGAGGGGGGACAATCTGAAAACTATTTTGGAGAGAACGAAGAAAAAAACATACTTCCAATCGACAACATGGGATGTACAAATGTGGTGCATGTACCCAATGCAAGTACATTAAGGTTGGCACCCATTTTTCTATTAACGGTAAAGAATATAAGGTCAACAACCATTTCAACTGTGAAACAAAATCTGTGGTCTATGCAGCATTATGTAACCACTGCAAAGCTTTCTATATTGGAAAAACTGAGCGTAAGATCAAAATCAGAATATATGAACATATGTATGCTGTCAGCAAAAAGGATGAAAACAATGCCCTAGCTAAACATAGCTTGGAATATAGTGGGCATTCTTTTAGTTTCGTTATTTTACAGCAAAGAACACCAGATATACGGGGGGGCCCATGGCAAGTTCGTCTAGAAATAGACGAACTTCTGTGGCAAATTCGTACTAGAGCCCATCTATTACCAGGTATTAACGAGTCCCTTTCTATCAAATGTGTCCTTAAATGGTTAGCTTACAATAGATAAATATAATTCATTTCTATTCTTAGAAAGTCAACTTATATTTTAATTTGACGACAAATTACAAGTACAACATATGCTAGCCTTGTCATAGATTTTATTTTTTCAAAAATAACCTTTTGCACAAATTATCCCTTTCTCTGTTATATAATGAAAAAAGTTTTATTTCGTGAACTCATGATTAAGACTTAATGCAGCTAGATATATACATGCTGCCTAAGTCTATGTATTTTTGTCAAACAAGCTTTAGAATAACTAAGGCGTTAATTAAACTAGATTTCAATTATCTGTGCAAGCCAGCGTGACAGCTAATGAACGCTGTTTCATATCAAGGTACATTCGTGCATTTCAGTGGTCTGCATGAGGTATTAGGTAAAATAGCGTCACCCTTAAAATTATTCTTGTACATAAATGATGTATCAAATATTTCACAAATAGTGATTTTATCGTATTGTACTGAAATCAAGGATGCACTTTGATTCCAATGTATGCTAGTAGAGTTTATCACGCTTCATTTATGTATATTCAATGGCTTTTGTTATCTAACTAGTATTTGAAGTACATGTAAAACTATAAGATTTGTGTTCGTATCAAGCTTTTCTAGTATTTGACAACAGGATTCATGTTTTTACTGTGGCTTACAAAGTCTCTTTAAGGTCTCCATGGCAATATCTAATTGAACAATGCATTTAACATTCATTGGTCAAACAGTTTGTATATTTTATAAAACCTTGCTTTTTTGGCATTCTGCTGTTTTGTCTGAAGAAGGCGGTATATTTTTCCGCCAAAAGTGCTTATTTTACTTGGAGTTCATTAAATCAGATTTTTTATTTTTTAGCCGTCTCTTATTGTGTTCCAGTCCGCTTTGTGTTTTCTGCTAGCCCTGCCATACCACACGTCCACACATTACCCTCTCTGCACGTCTTGGTACTCCTCCAGTATACTCTCCTGACCCAAGCGTCTTCAGGGTCTTCATCCGTTTAGTCCACATATGTACTAACCTTCCCTTGATCCTCCTCCAATACTGGTGGAGACATCGATGTGACCCACAACTGTTGTTCATTCCACTAGGGATGGACCTGTTGTTGTGTCAAGAGTAGACCTAGCTGGTCTTCCGTGTTTCTCCCACTGGTAGCATCCTGCCAGGGTTTTGTGTAGCAGCGTTTTGCTCACACACCTGGCCAACCTGACCTCCCGGTTCAATGGAATCAATGGCCCGCTGTGACAAACTGTGCATGAAGCATGCTTACACTCCCCCATGGTGTGCACCATATATCATTATTCCCTTCGGTATTATGCACGACTACTGTTCTCACACTATGATTGGACAGGCACTGTTCTGTGATGCACATAGACTGCTTATAATACTGTGGTTGAGCAATGGACACGTGTTCTGGTATTAATCTACACACTTATATACTTTTCCTATACTGTTGGATGACTGTGCTGGACGATGTGTTTGTGATCACAGCAGCTGAATGTGTATCCGCAATGGCTTAGTGGAACTCACGTCGACTATAGTGTGCAGGGTTGGTGGTTTGCAACCTGGCAGTGCAGATTATTTTGTTAATGGCCACAACAACAGCTGTTGGCTACAGAGTGACTAAGGCACTGTAGAACATCTGTAGGTGGGTATGTGCTGGTTTGTACGAAGCATAGCATTACTAACCTCTTGTTGCAGCATCTTGCACTGAGCTAGCCTCTACATTGCTTCACCAGTGTGGTAATTGCATACCGTTGGCCAAACAGGCTTACACCCGCTTGCTCCCAGATTCACACGCGCAACTTTGTGTATTTTGTTCACGTCAACTGGGACAATCCGGCTGTATGCTTGTCCATTGTCAGTGGTGGCCCAGGGTGTAGAGCTCCACATTGATCCCAGCTACTTATTTCAATTAATACTGGGGTGTTCACATTCATAGAGGGTAACAGATGTAACATAGCTACGTCCCCCATTCTTCACGCTTTGTTTACATTAAAATGTCAGTATTATCCATGCTTAGGTCAGGTTTACATGTCAGGTATGACTGTTGACAAAGGTCAGTTTAAGGTGAAGTTGGATTCCTGTTTAACAGGTCTGGATAGGTTACATGCAGATATCCGTGGTAGGTGAAGTTATTCCATACCTGTGTGGTACAGTAGAGGGGAATAGTTAAGGAGTAGGTAGGTAGGTAGTGGGGGTGACATTGTAACTGTATAGTAGCCTGTAAGTATAATTGGATAGGGAGCAATAGGGAAGGTTTGTCAGATGTTCTGATTTGTATGTGAGGCAGGACAAGTGGTGTCGGTATCACTAGTTGATGCAGTGGTATAGAGTGAGAGTTGGGGGGAGGGTTTCACAAATTGGTGAGCCTGTGCTGCTCCAGGTGTGCTTGTGGTGTTCCTTCATGTGTTATTTACATTTGTCCTGTGCAACAGCTGTGATACTACATGTGGGTTGGGGTTCCAGATATTGGCAATATAGTGGGGGAAGAGGGTATCACCTACATGTAACTGTAAAGTAGTACTGCACGGAGGATTAGTGAATCCGGGGGATGGTGTACCTTAGGGGTCATTCTGTATAATATTTTGATGAAATATGTAAATGGCATGAATTCAGTATGGGGTTTCCATTATTGAAGATGAATACAAAGTAGTTTCCTCAATTAGGGAGCACCAAAGTATAAATGTTTAGATCATACCTGTGCTTGGTCTAGATAAAGTGTACTTTGTTTTAATACTACAAAAAAAAAAAAAAAAAGAGTTCAGTTATGCATTCTGGAGAAGTGAACAGTGTTTATGCAATGTTTATCCTTAGACTATTGATAGCATAATCCCTTGCAAGAATATAATATCCTTAGACTATAGATAGTACAATCACAGACAAGGAGATAACTTACAGAAGCACCATGATCTGAAGTTCACACCCAGTGCAAATGATGCCATTAGAAGATAGCATGTAATAGAAAACTGTTTTAAATGCTATAACATCAAGACTGACCATTGCTGAGGTTATCAGAATATTGATATTGTTGAGACCAACATTAGAATATAATGGGTAATTTTGTGGCTCTTTGTCTAAAGACTTAAAATGCTATAAAGAAAGCACATATGTTATATGAAATGCATTCAGGGTGATCAAAGTGAAACATATGGAAAGGTCAGTATAATCACAACTGCATTCTTTTTATCTTTAGTATCTCACATGGAATCTGATTTACATTTTAAAATGAAAAGAAAAGAAGAAAGTTGTCAGTATAAAGTTTAATCAAAAATCATTTTGGGCTATGTAGTTATTATGTGGAATAAGCTACTGTCGTAATTGCAGACAGCTGATAAAATAAACCCCCGGATTCCCAAAAGCTTGCACAGCGTGCAAGATCAGTGCAGGGGCTCAAGCAGGCAATATGTCTGCTGTGCGTGCCAAGAACAGCCTGCAGGGACGTGTACAAGCACTCTTGCACTAATCTTGTACAGATGAAGCCCTTGTATGCAAATTACCCATTTGCAGGCAAAATCCATGCAAATGAGGTGAATTTGTGATCCAGGAAGCTTGCGTCCATCCGTGCAGGACTAGCGCAATCAGCAGAAATGTTAGTAACCGAGTACATGTCTGCAAAATCCAAAAAGGAGCCATGACAGCTCCAAATAAATGCTGCATATCATGTAGTAAGCATGCCAATGGCCAGATATAAGGCCATTGGCATTGCAAACGTACAAAAATTTTAAAAAAAAATCAACTTTTAATTTCTATTAGCCGATCTCGGCTGTTTAAGCATAGGGCAGCAGCTCGCAAACGGGATTGGGGGAAAATAACAAAACAAACTAAATTAAGCAGTCTGACTAAAATCAGTATTCTGCCATGTGAGTCAATGGCAGGCAGAAGACAAGCTGGCCAGTGAGTAGTGGTTGCTAAGGGGGGAGGCTCAGTGTGAGACATGTAACTATGCATTAGCAGGCAATCCTATGCAAATGAGGGGAAGGATAGTGAATCCCAGTTTTCCCCAGGATGTGAGGCAGGTCCCAACAGTGTAAGAGTTTGAATAGCTGGGTGCAAGTCTAAGAGGTAAGTGACATCATGGGGGTGTGTGTCAAGCATACTGTAAGTGGATTAGAGCCCTGTGTCCCGGGGTTGCTCCTAGCGTAGCACAGCTAAGCTAGGGGGTGTGTCTAAACCTGCCTAGCAGTCATTATAAAGCCTAAGTGGGTGTGCACTCCATGCATCGGGTCGTACAGGAAGAAAAAGGAGGTTAAACATGGAAATATCAGCAGTGTGCACATGTGAGCACTCTGTTTGCGCGGCACGCACATGGGCTTAAACACGAAGGCAATGGGAAGGGAAAACAGCAGTAGGAAGCTAATCAATGAGTACTAGCTTAGCTGGCAGATGAAATGTATCAGAACTAGCCAATTACACAGGCAGCAGACCAGCCCATCCCAGTACACTACTATAAACTATGCAAACACCTACCCCTCTATTTTTTCCCAAACTCTACACCACCAGTGTAAACAAGTGGGGAATTTTTAACACTCATAACTGCAAAATGTTAGGGGCTGCAATAGCTACCAAACAATTACTTGTGGAAGAGGCTGAGGATGGTGAGGATGTGAATGCTGCCAAGCAACCCACAGTGAGTAGAAAGAGAAGACTGTACAGATCCAGGGTAACCTACCAAGGGCTACAAGAGCTCGAGATAGTGGAGCGCTATAGGGTGGACATGGACCTCCTACAGCAAATTCTTGAGCTGTGCTGGCCACGCCTCACACACAGAACTAACAGAGAGGAACCCATCCCAGTGGATACCAAGGTATGTGTAGGCCTAAGAATACTTACTACAGGTACCTTCCAAAGGCTAACTGAAGATGTGCTGGGGATTTCACAGGTATCAGCATCCAGGGTACTACACCAGTTCCTGGATGCCATGTCAGCACATGTTGGTGAGCACGTATATTTCCCCAACACCCGTGAGGCGTTGGCCAGCAGTATGCAACTGTTCCACCAAATAGCAGAATACCCTGAGGTAGTGGGTGATATAGACTGCATGCACATATGCATCAAAGCACCACCCGGTGAGCGGAGTTGTTTCTACACCAACTGCAAGAGCTTTCCCTCCATCAAGTGCCAGGTCGTGTGCGATGCTCAGGGCATAATAATGAATGTGTGTACTGGCTGCCTTGGAAGCTATCATGATTCTCACATCTGGCATCTGACACAACTGTACCAAAGATTTTCCAATGGGGACATCCCCTAGGGGGGGATGCTGGATATGCACTGGAGCTGTGGCTGATAACACCCATCAGAAGTGCACACACACCCGAAAAAGAACTCCATAATGAGGCACACGCACAAACAAGAATCATAATAAAGCATGTGTTTGGGATGCTCAAGTCATGGTTCTGGTGCCTGGACACATCCGGTGGAGGCTTGCAGTACTCACCAGCTGCATGCACCCAAAATGTCCTTGTATGTACCATGCTACACAATATGATCCTGTGGAAACAGTTGCAGCAAGAACAGCATGGGGCAGGGCCACACAGCCCCCACACCATTGCCAAGGCCTGCACAGGCACAAAGTGACTCGTAGGAGGAACCTGCCCCAGTAGGCAGAAGGAGGAACGCCCAGTATGCCCTGACCTTGGCAAAGAGGCAACACATTGCACATACACTAACATGGAAGGAACCCAGGGAATAACACCTCTCTCTGACTCTCACATACAGTAAAAGGGATGCCAAACATTAAACTACCTGTGCCTAACCATGTGTAGGGAGTGTACTATGTGCATCCGACTAGACAGCCCTACAGCACTACCCTCAATACTGGGACACCCACAGGGTAAGTGACTCACACATGCCAGTCATGGGGCGGGGGTCACATACCCAACAACAGTCACAGCCAGCAGGACAGGTGTAGACAAACACAAACAAAGGCTGTGCTATGGCCTCTGAATGAGGCCTATTGGCAACTCCCCAGGCCTACACAGACTGACTACAGCAGGCCAGGCGGTGGGATGTCAGTTGTGAAGGCTAGGAAGTCAGACACTAATATGTAGGTTATTATAAGCTAAGTTCTGTAGTACACTCATATGCCTCTAGCCAGCATGATAGGTAAGACCACAGACTGAAATGGAGTACCCAACATACCAGTACAGTCCTAGCAAATGTGTACAAGTGTCAGGTGTGCCCCCCATCCTACGAAGACATATAGTAACAGTCAGGTGTGTCCCCACAATCCTGTGTAGAAATGTATGAATAGTCAGGTCTGCCCCCCCCCCCGCTATGCAGACATGTAGTAACAGTCAATGCCAACTGATCAATGGATACCCTGCTGAGACAGCATGCGACCTGTTGGTGTGCAACACAAATGTCAGCACTGCAGTACAAACTACCTGGACTTGACCCACACATGCAATACAGATGGCCATACTGGGCATGGTCATACACATAGATAAATGAAGGCAATGTAAGTCAACTATATACTGAAAGGTCACATTGGGCATACTCACACACTTAAACACATGAAGGCCATGTCTGCAAACACCAGTGGGCAAGACATATCTGTCAGTCACAGTTGTTAGTACAGACACTCGTCAGTATGCGCCACTCATGCTTGCACACACAGTAGATAGGAATACAGAAATATATGTAAGGACAACACACTATAATAAGCCAAAGGTAGACGGACATAGATGTGTGGAAAAGGGTGACTGTGACAAGGAGCCATCAAGGCCTGTCCCACCCAGCACACAGCCAAAGGGCCCCAAACACATGAGGTGCAGATGTCACTCCCTGCAGATACTAGCCACCAGTATATGTCAGCAGTACAGACTATGTGGTGCACGTGCCAGCTGTGCAACATGACTGTTCAAGGAAGTAGTCATCTAGCAACTGCATACACTTACTTGTGAAATATGACCTTGTGTGTGCCCGCATGTGGCGTGTCAACTCCTAGATTAATGGGTAATGGCCCATGCACACACACTGCCCTCCCCATAGCCCTACTATGACAAGCCCAGTGGCGGCTCATGCTGCAGCCCTCCCAGCTCAAGTTTGGACATTTTATACATTTGAATAAAAAATACATCTATTAAATATTTTGTTTGTTAATGTGCTAATAATGTGCTCTGAGTCTGACCGACTCACAAAGTCCTGGAACTCGAACTGCGCATGCATGTCGAGTTCCGTTTTTTTTTTTTTTTACTTAGCAAATGTTTCTGATGCTTTACAAGCAGTCCAGATATGAGAGAAGGCATCAGTGTGATGCCCAGAAGACTATGCAGTTTTTAACTGCACAGTAAATAAGAAGGGGGTTCGGACTGTCACATACACAGTCACGTACGTGATGTGGATGGCTGGGTTGCTACTGATTGGTAAACAATCAGTAGTATCCTGTAGCACACTAAACATAGTATTTATGGGATTACTTGTGCTACTTACGCATTGACCAGCAGAATAAGGTTCGCTTTCAGGGATGTTGCTATAAAATGATGCAACAGAAGCAGCTGAAGGGATGATTTCTTGACCATCTCTGAATTTATATAAAGTGTTAACAAGGCTGTTGCTATATGGTGTAACAACCAGAATTTAACAGAAACACAAAAACGCAATTTGAAACTGAACATAAGTAGCAAGTTTTTGTTAACAGGACTGAGCAGCTTCAGAAATATAGAAGAAACTGACTTGTAAATTAATTTAATGGACAAAGTAAGTAGTGTTTATTTTGTGCGTGTTTGTTTTATTGGGTGTAAATTTTTTTTAAATTATCCAGCAGGTGGCACAAACAGTCACTAAACACCATTAGGCATGACTCGAGGCTAAATGAAGACCCCTGGCTGGAGTCTAACATTAACAGGAATTGGACATGCTGTAAGAATCCAAAGCATATCAAAATAAAAAAGTAATGTTGACAAGAATGCAAATCCATTCTTCTTCTTCATTTTAGTGCACTCTATCTATTCCTGCCTCGTTGAAAATAACTAATATGCAAAAAAAAAATAACTTCATAAGCTTGAACAATCATGCAATATTCTGTCAAATTTGCAACAAACTTTCCAAACAAAATGTGTCATTATATATTACTACAAAAAGGAAACCATGCGGGAATGACAGATACTGTAGCATAAGCATACCCTCATCCAAAATAGTGCATAATATTCTATACAGTCCTAGCAAATGCTCCACGAGCAGCAACCTAATAAAGAAGTATAAATTTACTAAATATATATTAGTCTTTTTGTCTATAACAGCAATTTTAACCGAATTTTGCAAATCTTAGTTTTAAAAGCTACAGACTTATTTTTCTTCTGGAATATAGGAAAACATTTTCAAAATATTTGCATAACTAAATGAGTTGATTAATTTGTAGCTATAAATACTCCACTTACATTTTACACATTTTCTCTGAAATGCCATTTTAGAGCCATTAACAATGGTGGATCCCCTTATTATGAGAAACTGTCCTCGTCTTGTACTGCGTGTGAGGTTCAACTGTGGTATTATGCAAGAATCAGTCAAGGAGGTTGTTACGAGCTGATAAAACTACTGGAGATATAAAACACAAGGCATCTTAATTTAAATAATTTTATTTTAATATGCATGTTAGCAATGTAATTTTTTTTTATGGTACTACTCTTGAATGTAGCAGCAGCAGTGAAATTCTGCACTAGATATAGATGATGATCATGTCAGTCTGTATTATTGTATTGCCATGTGATGACCGTTAGAACTGTTTATACTCTACTACTACATAGCTTAATCAATCTCCTGGCGTGGCAATGCTTATTTTGTAGAACTGTTCTAATCAGATCACATCACTGGAGTTCTATCATTTCATCCTTCCCAGAAACTGTGCAGATATTTTTGACTTGCAGTGATTTTTTTAAATTGCGTAGTAAGGCTTGAACCATTTAAGGTGTTGAACATTTTATACAAGAACAAGATACAGTTCTATTTAAAGGAAAAAAACTGGAGAGGAGGCAACTGCAAAGGATGCGGCCTGGGATCAGAGAGCAAGTGCAAGCAGACAGGAGGCAATGCTGCTTTAGAACTGTCCGTGACCCAGAACAAGCTGGGAAAGGGGACATCATCGGACAGAGCAGACAAGTTCTGGGATTTGAGGACTAAATCAGAAAAACTGGGAAACCAATGGATTGTTTATTTAAGTATGGAGTCTAAAACACATGGGCACTCATGAATCAACAATTTATTGCATAGTGCATTCACTTTGACATGCCAGGGATTATCACATTACTGACATCTGTAACTACATGCAGGTAACTGCTATGGTGTTCTAAGTTTAAAATGAATCCAAGCACTGTCATAAAAGTCACAGTAAAAGCTGAAACAGTTACTTCACATTGGTCTTTGCAGCTAACTTTAATAATTTAATTTAATAATGGCAGAAATTTGTATTGACTAGGTTGAAAGTAAAAAGCTACAGGAGCAGAAAATGTTCACACTGATAGGTAGAGTCAGGCTAGGAGATGGATATGGTCCAAAACTGCTGGAAATGTGTTAGAGAATCAGTCAATTTTTAAGAAGGCTTTGTGTTGAGGTTGAGAATCTGCCTTATTTTTCAGTTCATTCCATGGTAATTTGGGGTTAGTTTAAGACATGTCAATTATTTTTTTATGCAGATTTTTTTTTCTTTTATTAAAAAGTTTCTTACGATAATTTCCTAATGAACAGCACTGTTTACAAAGTTCCTGGTTGTGGCAGTGTTTGTATCCATGCTGTACTATGTCTGTTGAAAGCAGATTTTAGATAGTGAGCTGAGACTCATTACACTTTTCTATACAGAACAGTATTTGTCTAGGAGAAGATATATGTTGAGAAATTACTAAAGAGCAGTCCTGGATCTCATTCATTAGTAAAAGTGGACCAAATAATTTGTCCATGAGCATTTGGAAGAATGGGGAGCATGTTTTTTTTTTAGAGAAAGTACTATATGGGATTATTCTGTCAGGGTGAAATTTGTTGTTGATGAGTAGGTGATGGTTGTAGTATTTTTCTGTGATTATAAATATTTTTTTTTTGCCTAGAGCAAGATGAATGGAGACCCCATTAGGAGCTTTGTCATAATTAAGTTATGGACTTTTGTACTTCATAAAATATATGTCAATTCACATTCTCTGATTTCCTCAACTTCTGAAATTAATAGCCACAATATATTTTTAAGTGCCCCTGATTGTCCCTGATTATTTCTGAATTTGTCCATGATTCTAGAGTTAGGAGGTTGACAGCCATGAGCCAAGGTGTTTGTTTTTATTTGTGTATCTCTCACACTTGGGACTGCCTAATTTTCACTTCATTTTTCACTTCCCATGCCATGCTTCATTTCTCATCATTTTTCTGCCTTACTTGTCTGGAAAGACAGTGACACAAACTTTGACACTAGCCTTAATCTGTACTCCCTACTCCCCACGTTAAATTCACCAAACACCCAGTGTTTAAAACCAATAGGGAACTAAGACAGACTCCTCCCACTGAATGGGGCAACGCTACCCTCACTCCCAGTTGTAAGTTCTATACCTGTGGAGGGGAACTGAGTCCTGCAATCTTTATCATCCTGCAGTCTTTATCATCCAGTTTTCTATCAGTCGCTTTGCTTGGTTGTAACTGAATAAAGTTACGTTTTTCTTTCCTCCTCACTTTCTTTTACCCCTGCTATGCTTTTCATCGCATACAACTCATAGATAATAGAAGAAAAGAAAATAGTAGGAATCTCATGCCGGAAAATAGGGAAATATCTGAACTGTGGAACTAACCCCCCGCCCCAAGTGTCATGGGAACTAACTCACAGAAAAACATCCTAACTGTCTTAAGGAGAAAACAAAACAAGAAGTAAGAACTGAGTAAAACCATAATAAAATCACTGGCCACAACTAAAGACTCCAGCAGTGCCTTCTCCACACTAGTGAGTGCATTGGGAGTGTATTTTGTCAGCGTATTTAACACAAGTGGTAGCACAAGAGACACAGTCACACAATTGACAGGCAGTACATCTGAGGGGTAAGGAATAATCAAAGCTCCTTCCTTCAAGGCCATCTCAGATCATTTTCTGTTCCTGAACTGGTTCAATACTTTTTTTTAGAAAAAAATTATATTATAATATAGTATATTATTCACTAATCCTGTTTGCGCTGATTAGTTATGTTGGACTTTTTTTGATTATTAGAGGATTACTAGAATGTTTTCCTCGAGCACCTGAATTCCCTGTTTCAGATGTCAGATTAATGACCTATATGGTACCCTAAACTTGTACATATTTTCTGTTTAACATATTCCATGTTCTGGGTGAGATGATAACAAAGTCATTTATATTGTTTTGTTTAGGTAAATGACTGCAGTTAATAGCATGTATTTTTATCTATTTAATTTCACTCCTGGCCTGAGCCTGCAATTAAACACTTTGTTTAGTACTGTGCTTCATTTTCTATTTAATCTATTCATGTCCTGATGAGATGATACAAGTAAACAATCAGTGCTGTATGCCTATTAAAAAATTCAAACAATATAAAGTATCCTTGATTTTGCTTGCCATTTTCCTGGTTTAGTAGCTGTAGAGTGAAGTGTGAATCAGACGTATAAAGTTGAAGGAACTGTCTGGTGCTCTCATTTTGGTTATCTGCGTATTACCTTAAAAAATCAATGATGTGTCCTTATTCATAGGCTGAATGCAGGTACTATCAGTTGCAGGAACTCTTCTACCATTATGGCAGATTCAGATTTTTTTCTTTTTTTGTTTAGAACCTGCATTGTCAGTCAGTAGTACTGTGCAACAGTCATCCTCCCAGGAAGAGTATGCATTAGCAGTCATAATATAGTGATGACAAAATCAGTGACAAAGTTAATATTTTATGTTTACGGTGTTTATATTTAGAGGTTATTATTCTTGGTCTCCCCTATCCCTTGACATTCCATTGAATTGTGCTATCTGTAATAGTTGACCTAATACTGTCCTGCATAAAGGAGGAAATAGCAGCAGGTTAGCATATAAAATAAATGCAGATTTTCATTTTTATAGAAAAAGGGGAATGAGTTTAAAATTAATTGATGTTGAATCTAATGTAATATTGAACATTTATAATGTTTACAGTTTATAATGCACTTTTTCACAGATGGGCTGAGTCTTTTAAATAAACAAAAGATGGCATAGAACAAGAGGAGTCATTGTGTTGCTTCAAGGTGAAATGACTTTATGTCTAATAGACTGGTACTGCAAGAACGAAAAGTATGTACTGATAGTGAAAAGAGGAATACAAAAAAATTATGCCAACATTTTCATGAATGATTGGGAGAAAAGACATATTTTGATTGATATATTCAAAAACAATATACTTTGTTACAAACACTTTATAGATGATTTGTTTATTGTTTGGAGAGGGGGGTTGGAGTCCCTTGAATCTTTCTTGCTGTATATAAATATGATTTGTACGTATTTGAAATTTACTTCAGTTTTGAATGATAAAAGTATTTCATATTTGGATGTAGTAGTGTATAAAGAAAATGGCAAGTTAGCTACTAAAATTAACAAAAAGAATGTGCAAAACAATGTACATTTACACTTTTCAAGCATGCATCCCAGATATATGAAAGAAAATATTGTTAAGGGTCAACTGAGGAGGGCACATCAACTTACTTTAGATGATAATCCAAGCAGCAAAGGTATGGCTCCAGTATAAACAGTCACTAATTCCAAAAGGTATGTGGTTCCAGGAAGTAAAAGGCAGAGAAGATAGTCTTTGAGCTCAGCTTTAATGACACTAGCGCTTTCACATACAACTTCATCAGGTGTTTAACATTTGCTGACATACACCACCTATATATTACCCATTCAAAACATCATGTGATCAAAAAGCCATTCAAATTTAAAGAAACATCACATTTAAAATATGTGAATACCATGGTGAAACTATGGTATCAGTTAAAAATACAAGTATAAAAGCATAATACATATTACTTGCGTAAAGGTATCTTATGTAATATAGGTCTTATAAGGACATGGTCATTAAGACTATGACCATGGTTCGCCCTAAGTCTGACTATCCAAGTAGCCTCCAACTCTTCTGTTCTGGACCTAATATCCCCACGTCTCACATTATTATATGTCCTACCTAAAACTAGAAATTTAAAAGTATGTGATTCATTTGTATTCACTACATGTTTAGCAAGTGCATTAATGAGGTTCTTTTTCTTAATATTATATAGGTGCTCTCTAATTCTTTCTTTTAATGAGCGATCAGTTTTACCTACATAATATGTATTACATAAAGTACATATAGCAAGATATACCACATGCATAGTATTGCATGTAACACTGACATTAATATAAAAATTCCTAGTTGTATCTGGATGTTTAAAAACTGTATCTGTACAAACATAAACACAATAATTACAACTGCCACAAGGCTTAGTTCCAGGGACAATAGCTACAGGATTTTTGGATATGTTATAACAATCTTTTCTTAAGTGAATTCTTATTCTTAAAAGAAAATTGTGGTATCATGCCCAGAATTGTCTTAATATGTTCATCAGTTGTTAAAATATTCCAATGAGAATTGATGACATCTATATACTTAGCTATGTCCCTGGTATAATGTAAGGACACTCTAAGTTTACTATTCACTGCTTTTCTAGTCCTTGGTCTGCTCTCAGAGAAGTAAGGTTTAGCTGCAGCAGACCTTAATGTATCTACCACACTAGAGGTATGCTGAATCAAATGTTGCTCATATCCTCTTTCAAATAATTCCTTCTCAGTTTGAGTCCTAAATTTCTGATAATCTTCGTCATTAACATTGAGTCTTGAAGCTCTAAAAAACTGATTCTTAGCTGCAGTCCTAAAAACAAAATTAGGATGCATGCTGCATCTATTAAGTAGCTGATTAGCATGACATTCTTTCCTGTATAAACTACTAATCAATTTACCACTATCGTCTCTAGAAATATATACATCCAAGAAATTTATACCTATAGTAGAGAAATTCAAAGTGAAATGCAAAAAGTTGGATGATGCATTAAGATACTCCATGAATTCAAACAATATTTCTTCACTTCCTCTCCATAGGATAAACAGATCATCTACAAATCTTTTATAAAAGGAGATACAAGCAGTGAAAGGACCATTTACTATATATTTGGTTTCCCATATACTCATACTCAGCACAGCATTTGCATAACTGTTGGAGCAAGAGCTGCCCATAGCCACACCATTTCATTTCCAATATACTTTCTGGTCATACACAAATATATTATTACGTAATACAAGACTCAATAGAGTCTGTAATAAATATATATCCTTTTCATTAAAGTCTCCCATCATATTCAATAATTGCACTACATATTCAATACCTATATCATTTGGTATGACAGTAAAGAGAGATGTTACATCTAAAGTAACAAGTATGAACTTATCCAAGGAGGTAACATCTCTCGAATAATTATACAATTCACTTAAAAATTGTTCAGTATCTCTTAATATTATAGAAGATTTATTCATTATCGGTTTAATACGCTTATCAATGTATATAGACAATGACTCAGTACACCAATTATTACCAGCAACTATAGGTCTCATAGGAGGCCTAGTATAATTCTTGTGTATTTTGGGCAATCCTTGCATAACAGGAATGGTGAGATTAGATATATAAAAATAATTAGCCAAATCTTAGTCAATAACCTAATCAATGCCATTGATGAGGGAAAGGCAGTCCATACAGCCTACCTCGATCTGGCGAAGGCCTTCGATACAATACCCCACTCGGGTATCATTGAAAAACTCATCAGCTTAAATGTTAACCCATACATCACAAGATGGGTTGCAAACTGGCTGAGTGACAGAACCCACAGGGTCAGAGTTGCTGGCGCCATGTCAGACTCAAAGCCTGTCACAAGTGGTGTACCACAGGGCTCAGTCCTGGGCCCACTCTTGTTTGGCATCTACTTTTCCGAAGTACAAGCAAACACAGGAGGGTTATGGCTGACAAAGTTTGCAGATGACTGCAAACTGGGCGCCATAGTAGAAAACACATCTGACACAAATATCCTTCAGAAGGGTCTCACAGAAACGGATAACTGGTGCCAGAGCCATGGCCTAAAGTTAAATGCCAAAAAATGCATAGTCATACCCTTCGGGAAAAACAAGGTTACCCCTAGCAAAAAAATAGGTGGCAATCCACTGAGCACAGAAGAAGTTATCAGGGACCTGGGGACCCAGGTTGATAGTAGTCTGTCATTCGACACCCATGTAGCTAAAGTAGTTAGGAAGACCTTCTACATTGCCCACCTTATCATGAAGGGATTCTCATCTAGATCAAGGGAGGTCATAGTCTCCTTATACTCATCACTCATCAGACCAATGATTGAGTACAATGCCCCATTCGGAATGTATCTGACCCGACACTTGCAGCAGCTGGAGAGGCCACAAAAGTTCCTCACCAAAAGGATAAAGGGTCTCAAACATCTGTCCTATGCTGCCCGACTGAAAGTACTCCAGCTCTATTCAGTCGCTTACCGCTTGCTCAGAGGTGACCTTTGCCTAACATACAAGGCCATGTCAAACCCAGATTTGATGAATATGCTTCAACTCAAAAAATCTAGATCTGTCAGAGCCACAAGGGTGGGAGACTTAAACCTCGACACGGCTATTAATAGGACGTGCTGGAGGGATAGATGCATCACCCAAAGACTCCCTATGCTGTGGAATAAAATCCCGGTATATGTGAGGCAGAGCACCTCGCTGGCCTTGTTCAAGAGAAATCTTGACCAATGGATGGGAGATCGCAGATATACCCCAGGGATTACCTCAGTGTCACTGCTCAACAGAGGCACAGCAAAATAATGGGTATAGTTCCCCATACTAAAGGGGTGGCGTAAGCCACAAAAACTATGGGCTAGGCTTGTAAATGCCCTCGGGCAGATAGCCTAGTATGAACCTATGAACCTATGAACCTATGAACAGAAGTGTATTGTAACCATTTAATAGTATTCTGGACAGTCTGTATCATAGAATCAACTCTAGCTGTTGTGATATTTTCATAAAAATTAGCATCAGATAACATATCTTGTATTGCTCTATCATAATCAGATCTATCCATTAACACTATTTGACCGCCTTTATCGGCTGGTCTGATAATCAAATTGTCATTGTTTTGTAATGTTATCAAGGCTCCGTGTTCTTCCTATACAGTTTGCTGTTGATGTTTCGCTTATTATAAACTTCATACATACTGGAGATGCACAGTTGCTCAAATGTATTAATTAAAGAGTTCTGCTTAGGAATGAACAAGCTAGGTCTTCTAAAAGAATTATCAGACATCACATGAGTATCATTATACATATTTCTAAGTGTAAGATTCTGTGTAAACATTTTAATGTCAAAAACAATATCAGATATTTGCATATCCACAGTTGGAATAAACATTAAACCTTTACTCAACACACTCAGTTCATCTTTAGTTAAACTGTGAGCAGATAAATTAACAATCAACTTTTCACTTGTTGAAACACTTTCTTTATCATTAGAGGGCTTGTGGAAGCGTCGCCCAATTTGCGTTTGTATCTCGTGGCACTTCTGCCTCTCTGTTGTAGCTTTTGTTGTCCTTGTCTCACTCAACTTATAGATCTCTCCCTCACTGGGAGAGGAAAATTGAGTCCCATATTTTTTGTGCCTAATAAAAAACTACTTCTATCAAAGTTCAGAACATTTCCCTGCTCACAGGGTGATACCAGCGGAGGAAAAGCCACATCAGCGGTTTTATGTTCTTCCGCCGTTGTAACAAGTGATTTTCTATTAGTACCCTTGTTGACTACTGCTCCTGGAGCATTAGATGTAACATTATTAGAAGACTGTGCATTTAAAACATCAGAAAAATGTTTACCAACTTGCAACTCTTGATATGAAACCTCCGACAGTTCTCCAGCTTCATGCTGTGTGATGCGTCGTGGATGAAGCGTACTACATGATTGATCATCAATATCACATGACCAAGTAAGATGTTACCCGTTGAAAAATCCTTACGATCCCGAACAATTTTATTCATTTTAGTCTGCATCAATTTTCTGCCATAAGCAAGGACATTGTCCAAAGTATCATTCATGGGTTTATTTAGAACAGTTGAGCGATACTTGGAACAAATCGCTAGATATCTATTCTGAATACCATCCAGCAATTTATTCTCTTGCCTACTCGCTGAAGCAGTTAATAACTTCAAATAACCCATACTAGTTGAAAGATTCAGCTGTTGCCACTCTGATAATAGAGTGGAATCACAGTCAATTTGTGCAGGCATTTTCAAAATTCTCACTCCACGAGGTATAATTTGTTCTTGCAAACAAAGCTGTAGATGGAATTTTTCATATTGCACTCTTGTAAGTTTACACAAATCCTTTTCCAGAAGTAATAGGTCACTTTTCAGTGCCAAAAAATCAAAGGAAGCAGCTACTTCCCCTGAGGTAGGTGTAAAGTCAGTCATGAGAGGATTCACTTTTTCAACAATTCTAGAAATGAAAGTATGAACATTCACTTCAGACCAAAGTAATTGTTCATTAGTTTCCTCAACTTCATAAATTTCAGAAATTTCAGAGATTTCATTACTTGCAGCCATAGTGAAAAAGTTGTTTAGTGTAGCAAAAGCACACAACAGTAAAAACAACAAAGTCACCAAACAAACCGCTTTTACCTCTGCTAAAAAAATACAATCCGAATGAAAATCCAAGCAGCAAAGGTATGGCTCCAGTATAAACAGTCACTAATTCCAAAAGGTATGTGGTTCCAGGAAGTAAAAGGCAGAGAAGATAGTCTTTGAGCTCAGCTTTAATGACACTAGCGCTTTCACATACAGCTTCTTCAGGTGTTTAACATTTGCTGACATAAACCACCTATATATACCCATTCAAAACATCATGTGATCAAAAAGCAATTCAAATTTAAAGAAACATCACATTTAAAATATGTGAATACCATGGTGAAACTATGGTATCAGTTAAAAATACAAGTATAAAAGCACAATACATATTACTTGCGTAAAGGTCTCTTATGTAATATAGGTCTTATAGGGACGTGGTCATTAAGACCACTTTGTTCCAAGTATCGCTCAACTGTTCTAAATAAACCCATGAATGATACCTTGGACAATGTCCTTGCTTATGGCAGAAAATTGATTCAGACTAAAATGAATAAAATTGTTCGGGATCGTAAGGATTTTTCAATGGGTAACATCTTTACTTGGCCACGTGATATTGATGACCAATCATGTAGTACGCTCCAGCCACGATGCACTAACATCACACAGCATGAAGCTGGAGAACTGTCGGAGGTTTCAAATCAAGAGTTGCAACATACGCAACACTACACTCCCTCACACTGTAAACCCCCAGTAGAGTTATAAAATGTAACATTTTTTTTTATAATTCCCGATATAGCTGCCCATATTTGCGCATGTTTGTGCGGGTGTGCCCATAGCTTAGCTGCAGTTAACAATGTCGACGTTGAAGAGCATAATAACAAATGCTTATACAAATCAGTCCAAATAGCAATAGCGTACTGGTAGAGCCTTCGCACAAAGAGGAGGTATTCACGGTTCGAGTCCCACCACTCCCGTTTCTATTTTATGTTTTAAATTAGCATATGAAATAATTCCTGACATATATGAATAAAATTTTACTAAAAAGCATTGAAATGGCCTATGTATCAGTGAACAAAATGTATATATAGAAATGTAAGAAGGATCTTGACATATAAATGCCTGTAGCTAAGCAGCGTTTTACCCAGCGCAATCTAGTTGCCCAAAGCTAAGCAGCGCTTTACTCAGTGCAAACTAGTTGCCCACAGCTAAGCAGCACTTTACCCAGTGCAATCTAGTTGCCCAGAGCTAAGCAGTGCTTTACCCAGCACAATAAGTTTGCGCGGAGCTTCAAACCACGCTAACCAGCGCACTGTAGGGCAACATGGAACAACTTGGAGCGAAGTAGCGCAAAGTTGCCTAAACACAGCCACACTCCCTAGCCTGTCTGGACAGTAGTAAAATAAAAAGCAATGACAAGGTTCGAACCCGGGACACTGTTCACCATAATCAAAGTACTGAACCACTAAACCATGGCAGCTTAGGATAAGAATCCACTGTTAACATACATATACTTATAAATGGTATATTAACCATTGCAAAGCAGGTCTGCCATCAGCCGAGAATTTTCAAAAATGGCCAATCACAAAAAAGTGTGGGAAATGCGGCATATTTAAGCTCCATAGGTGGAAATATTCACCATAACTGATTGTAGCTCCCATCTGCAGTTAGAATGTCTGGTGCAGGAGAGGGTAGTCACTTTTGAGCACAACGCAGGGGCATCGAGGAGTCAAAATACATGGTTTGGCTCCTTGTCCATCATCATGAGTCTCGACTCCTGCAGGGCCAATTCCAAGGGACGGAGTATAAGGCAGAGGCTTGGAACTGGTTAACTCATGATCTCACCAGTGCCACAGGCATCCCTCGAACTAGTGAGCAGGCCCGTCACCACCATGTAGACCTGAAGAGATGGAAGCAGGACCTACTGAACCAATGGATCCAGGAGGCCCGTCATATGCAAGATGCTTCACTACTGAGTAGGTAGCCATGGAATGCAGTATGTAAGACATGCTAATATAGTCTATATAATGGATAGGTATGTCTCAATATCCCTTCATTTACTTCACAGCTGCAAATGTCCATGCTGTGAATCAGCAAGCCTATGCAGATAGGCTGCTAAGGATGCACCACCAGGCAGGTTAGTAATTATTCTGCATGTATTGTTATATACAATATGTGAGAGAGTATGAAAAAAGTGCTTTAGCCCAATAATACAGCTATAAAAATGCCCTGAATAATTTCTCTGCATGTACTGTCATATAAAATAAGTCAGAGAGCCAGAAATAGAGTGTAGTAACCCATTAATAAAGGTAAAATAAGTCTGGAATACTATCCCTGCATGTACTGTCATATAAAATAAGTGAGCGAGCCTGAAAAAGAGTGTTGTAACCTACCAATAAAGGTATAATATGTCTTGAATAGGTCTTCTGTATGCACTGTAATATGAAATAAAGGAGAGAGCCTATAGAAAAGTGTGTAATGTAATTAATAAAGGTATAATACTTGGAGTGTGTCTGTGTCACTTACTTTAAAATGTTGTTGTACCCTTGCATTAAATAAATAGTACTGTTGTATTAAGTGCTGTCAACCCACAGTTGGGCAGTCCCATATAAAGTGGATGAAGGAAGTGCTAGTAACTGTGAAGCATATTTACAGTCCTCAACAGTCGGTAAATGGCTGGCATGCATAGGTAAATCTGGCACATGAGTAGCTTGTCATTGTGTTCCCCAGAAATGTGAGAGTGCTACATGAAATGTAGGGTTCTGTAGAATAGTAACTGAAAATGTCACGTGAACACATCCACATATGTAGATACATAAATATAAATAAGAAATATAACTATGTAGCAGTAACATCTGCATCTTGGACAGTTAGTATGTCAGATATAGGTCAGGTATATAATGAACTAGCCAAACCCATTACACAATCTAATGCATGTTGCCTAGTGTAATAATACATGTAGGGGATATACACCTGCAGTCAATATGAATGTAGTTTAGAGTAAAAGTACTTATACGATATTAATGGAGGTTTCTTTTTACATCCTACTCTACGTGCATAAACAATGCAATCCCACACCTCAATGGGTATGTCTAATCTCAAAACATTTGTTGGGACATATGTCCTATTGTTCTATAAATATCTGCATTTACTTTGATGCATGTGCCCTGTTCAAACACCGCAGTCTTGGTGGCCTGTTGCCACCAATCATCCCTGCATGCTGTTGTAATGTCCACTGTCGTTCAATATATGCATGTGTTATGCTTGCTGTTCAATGTTGGAACCCTGGTTTGTTGGGTTAATGGGAATATTACTGCATGCTGTTACAACTAATTTGGAATGATGTTGTCTATGTTGTAATTAAACACACCTAATCACAGAACGTATGGGAAGGCCAGTCCCAGCGGACCCACCTGTCCCTCCTCAGCTGGCAACTGCACCTGACACCAGCAGGTCCGGTGCCCAGCCCAGGCTACCCTCCTCTATTGGTCCTGTGCCACCTTCGGGTGGAAGCCCTGCTGGGGATGGGGGACATCCCCCCCTGCAATCGTGGGCTGAGAAGGGCCACCTGTCACCCTCTGAAGGGTCTGGGTTGTGGTGCGTAGGGAGATCCAGCATTTAGTCACTGATCCCCTATGCCAGCTCGAGGCAAGAGTGGCGCGACTCACCGGTGACCCTGCCCCTCCTATGCAGCCCCCAGCACAGCCACCCACGGGGCTGTGAAGGTGCAGTGGTGACTGCCCATGGGTGGGGATCTCAGTCCCACTATTACCATATGTGGGCTCATAGGGTTGCAATTTCCAAACATCCATCCCCGTCAATTGTGTTTACCCACCCCATGTGTCATACTCCACTCCTGTATGCATCTTGTTTGCCTTGTCTGTTTATCTCTCCAACCTACCTCCCCAAATATACCTACTTCCTCTACCTCACATTCCACTCTCACCTGAAAAAAAAAAAGGGCAATCTTTTCTTACAAAAAAAATTACGCCCCATACATAGCTGCCCATTTCACACACATGTCCGCTGGGCATGTAAACTGATAATTAGAATTGGCAGTACAATATACTTTGTTGTCGTCACCCCTGTATCAGGGGTGGAAGGTTTCAAATTTCACTCCAAATTTGTAACATATGCACAGTTGTTGCTGGTAAAGAAACGGGCAGATATGGACCTTCCCTACACCCATCCTGCACATCCCGAGCTGGTTTCCCCACTGTCTTTCCCTCTTTGTGCCCCCTTTTTCACCACTTTACTATCTCCCCATTTTCTTTTCTTTCAAAGAAATTAGCGTCGGGGTTAGCGGGAGTAAGCACTTTTAAGCAGTAGTTAGCGGGTTTGAGCGAGTGTGCACATGTGTGCTCTAAGCTTAGCATCACTAAGCATCACGCAAACTCACACAAACCTGCTTACAACTGCTTAAATTGCCTTAATCACACTGTATGTCAGGGCCCTTGTTCTGCTCAGCAGCAAAATAAAACACTGCTGTCAGTCTTGAACCCCAGACCTTGGACACACTTGACTGCATGAAGTACCACTAAGCCAGAGCAAATATACAATAACTTGGTGCTGAAATAAATATATCATGCAAAACAATGAGTGAATGTAAAGGAAAAATAGGAAGGTCATAACACAAAGCTTGTTCTGTGGATCTTTACCAGCAATTGTTGTGGAATTGCATTACATGACTGTGATAAGAGAAGCAGCCATTCTAGCAGCAAATAATGTTATTGAGGCACTTTACAACCCCCACACAGTATCATAGCAGGACAAACACTGGCATATCTGATTAGGGCAGAGGCTATACTTCCTGATTGTGAAACATATTTTAGCTGTGTCTCTCTGAATCCCTCTGAAAAGTACTGATGTTAGTCAGAGAGATGGTGTATTACACAATGAATAATAAAAATAATAACAGTAGACACCGCTTGTACTTCATAAAAGGAGTACTAATCCATATGCACTGCTTCACTCAAGTCTACACTTACTGTCTCTATTAGTTGGAAGGTGTACCTCACTTTTAACTACCTATCCCTGACTCAAAGCAAATATGTATCTGAGTGTTTCATAGGCCTGGCAGAGGCACAAACACACAGGCATATCAGCTCATCTGCTGTTACACACTCTGCAAATAGCTTTGTGAGGACTTCCACAAGCATACCCTTATGTAGGAGTACAACACAGAAATACCAAAGGATGTAGCCATGTACTGGTAGCAACTGACTGTAACAATGCCATTGTACCAGTGCTGAAAACACATGTGGGTTGCAGAGACAAAGAATAACAGGCTAACATCTGGCTACCATCTGGATAGGTTCACAGTTGGGAACTATGCAGACAGACCACCTGCCTTGATAAACTAACAGGTACACAGCAATCCATTAAGTCCAGTAAGATAACACTCACACAATAAGACATAATGCTCTCTGTATGTCTGCATCCCCCCTTCCCATATTTTAAATATATGTGTGTTTAGGGTCAACCAAGGATGTAGGGAGGCATACTCAGTAGTGGAATTGTCCAGTTTACCTGAGACTCCTGTGCTAATGTCAACAATAAAAATACACAAACCCTGCAGAAGTGAGTACACCAATATGCACAGTATAACAGTCCACAAACAGTTCATGTGTCAAAAGAATACTTCTCAATAACTACATTTGTATGGCAGTTAATTACATAAGTAGAAAAGAAACTTCATACTCACATATAGCTAGTGTAAGCATTTGTAGGGGTGAGTTACACTCTACACTGATAGCTCTGTACTGGAAGTGGCAACATTCAGGTCTGAGTACAACATGTACATCGCTGTCTATACCTCTAGCTTCAGATATAAGAAGTATACCAACCCTCTGACTTAAACAAGTGTCCACAGCAAACAAGCATGGGCCCCACTCTGGAAATCTGAAAGGGCTATGCCTACAAAACTTAGCAATTTATAGCATTGGGTTGCTATGACAGTGAGTACTGCAATTACCACACAGCAGGCTGTATGCATTTACCATGGTTTGGTATACGGTGTGACACAGTCCCATGGTGTTTTCAGGAGTGTGCCATTGTAGGCTAAAGCAGTACATGTATGCTCATTGATTGTTAACACTAGTGAATACAAATCCCGTATGAACTATAGTATTACCTGAAGCTGTAGGCCTAAACAGCACAGTATGGTGTATATCCACATTGCTTGGGATCACTGTTTTGTTTGTTACCTGTAGTCCTCACACATTACATACCTCAGGCATAAGGTTTTGTAAGTGCTGATACACAGTACTGTATGGTAAACAGGTAAAGCTCATCTTGGTTGCCATACCTTTGTGGCTTGTAGGTATGTCTGATGTGTGTGTGGGGGTCTACTTCTATTCACTGACTCCCATTTCGTCGAACTCCCATTTCACTGAAACTTCATTACATTGACACCCCCCCTGCAATATATATCAACTCCAGGGTCACACAACATTGGGGAAGGGGGCAAATGCTTGTCGATGTAATGAAGTTTCGGTGAAATGGGAGTTCGACGAAATGGGAGTCAGTGAATAGAAGTAGACCCATGTGTGGGTATGCCTGTAACATTGCCTCAGTCGTATGTGTGTTACAGGATATAAGTGCATATCTAGCAACATGTATAGTGTTGTACAGCAGTATGCCACCTATATTGTTGAATGTGCACATATGTTACTTAGGGGTTTGCTATCAACAAGTAGTGTGGTGTACTGGTAGTACTGTAACTGTGCTTTACAATCATTTCAATGGATGACATATTTCTGTATGCATTAGCTTCATATATACCTCCTGTGGCTAGGTGGTGCATTGTGTCACATACGGTGTGCCATGTGCTTTTGTATAGTCTTACATAATGGTTTCACTTTGTTGCTGTGCAGAACATGGTTTAATATATAGAACGTGCCAGGCACTGTCAGACAGTTGTGGGCTGAGCACTGATGCGTGGTATTAAAAGTGTGTATCTACTGACAGCCAATAGGTTGCTATATATATGGCATTTCATTGATATCTGTACTTTAGAATGTTAAGTGTGCCACAAGACTTGCTCACAGTAATTGGTTTATTTTCTTCCAGGGACATGTCTCACCATCACAACCCTGCGTATTCCCCTGAAGAGGAGGAGATCATTATATCCACCCTATTATAACATAGGTTCATAGGTACATAGGTTCATAGATTAGTACTAAGCTAACTGCCCTTGTGAGCCATTTTAAGCCTTGCCAATTATCCCTTGTGAGACTCAAACCCTGCACCTTGAGTTTGTAAGGCAAACAACATGACACCCAGGTGTTCTTCAGAACCAACCAGGACCAGCATGAGCCCACTGCACTGTGGCAAGATGTTGTCTGTCGGGTTAATGACGTAGGCATGCATAACCAGACTTATGAGCAGGTACGCCATCACTACAGTGATTTAATCAGACATGTCCGGCAGCATGCCTTCGATGTCCGCAGACAGCAGCTCGCCATAGGTGGTGGTGCAGCATCACATCCACCCCTCACCAGAGTGGAAGAGCTGCTCCTCAGCGTGGTGGCTCCTGGCCAACCAGTACAATAAATGTGTCATCATGGAGGCCGGAGTCACCCAGCAAGTTGACTCGGAGTGTGCAGGTAACATGCCATATCTGTAGACTACTGTTAGCTTGATTGTTAGAACATACATATGTCAGATGTGCACTGTGTATTTGGAAGATGTGGAGCCTGGTGTTGTGCAATACTGATAGTTTGGAACATAATCTGTATGCCTGTGACTGTCAACCATTGTACTACTGTAAAATTGCAAAGTCACAGCAGCAATGCCACAGTTGTTGACACTGACAAACTGTCTCATATCCTTGTAGGTCCCTCTGGTGTGACAACAGGACAGCAGGCCCATGCTGGTGAGTGTTCTACATTTCATATGGCAAATAACATGTGCATGTCATAGGTGGGTTTCAGGCCATATACACATGTACAACACCTACTCATAATGCATGCTCTGCAAGTTTTGTGTGGGACTATGCACATCCCAGTAACATGAGTGGCTGCCTTAAACACATGCTGTACACAGAGCATCCCAAACAGTTGTGGTACACTGTAGTGAACATTGTATAGGCAGAGTGAATACACATGCACACAACATACAACACCTTGTCATACGCAGTACATGTTAATATGACACACATGGCATATGTAGACACCTGCTGTAAGGTCAGACTCCAGTATCCCAAATGTCATCCACACAGCACACATACTATACCTGAGGGGTAGAGGCCTATCATGGGGCAGTGCAAAACTCTTCCACAAACAAGACATTAATGTTAGGCAATACTCCCTATTGAACACCTTACATACCCATGTAACAACTGCCTGTGAAATGGATAATGTAGCCACAGTGCTGCAGTTCAGTTGCAGCAAAATAGTTGCCAGTGTGGCACACATTAGTGGCATTGAGTGACCACATGATGCTGCCTGATGATGGCTCATGGTACTACACTACATCCAGTTACAGTAACTACAGTACAACACATAGCATTCATTGCTATACACCTGACAGTTGTGTGCATCCAGCCATGGTATGTATACCTGTGAGTGATGGTGCACAGGACATTGAAAAGCATTTAATACTTCTACAGCAATGTTGTGTCCATGTGCACATTGTGTCCCAGGGTGAGGCCAATCATTGAACAACACACATGCATCAAACACATGTATACTGTTATTAACAAGGACTCTCTACACTCGCACTGCATGCTATTGAGCAACACACATCTTGCATGCTGACACGTGTGATAGGACTCTTTGGCTTGTGATACTGTACTTCACAATCAACCACTAATGGGCATGTTCTGGATTGCTGTTGGTGTGTGTGTGTTTGTGTGTGTGTGTCTACTTTAGTGACTAGTGTATTTGTGTTCATGTGTGCATGTGTTCATGTGTGCATGAGCGCATGTGTGCTAACATCATGTACAGATTGTAAAGTGTGTTTCCTGTCTCCCTCTCACAGGTGCTGAGGTTGTGTTGGTTGAGTGCAGCAGGAAACCTGAAGACACTGCCACAAATAGTGGAGATGATGAAACATGTGTTGTGGCACAGGCAGGTTTGACAGGGTCTGTCTTTGGTCTGCCAATCGACAGTACACAGCTTTCCACACCATCTATGTACACATTCATACTGCCAATACATCCCTCATCACCAATGGACTTAGCTGAGGGACAGCATACAGTAGGCATTGACCAGGATAGTGTGGGATCTATGGCACATGCATCCCCTCATAGCAGCCATACCCAGATTCCTGGAATGGTACCACATAGGCGGATGTCCAGGGGTTCTCGTGGGAGGAGCACTGCTGGTCGTAATGCCCCTGGCAGACGTGCCCCCACAGGACTTACAACCTCAGTTATGTTCTGGGCTGTAATGCAGGCACAGGCACATGTGGAACGGTACACCAGACAGGGACTGAGCCTACAGAGGACCCATAACACCGCTATCAATGACAGTATCAGTGACCTTGTCGGTGAAGTGCATCACTATACCGAGGTCATTGATAGACGATGGGGGGAGACATTAGATGTTCTCCGTAATGTCATGTCCATGTGCCAGGATGGTGCAGGATGGCCGAGGCATCGACGTGGACATATGCCATCAACATCATCAGCTGGTAGTCTTCGCAGATGACACACAAGTCATAGCCACTCCAGTAGTGGCAGTACCAGCCCCAGCAATGTTGTAGCAGGGCTGTCAATAGACCACCATAGAAGACCACATGCATGTGGCTCTGGCCAGTCCCAGCAGGGACATGGGTCCAGTCGACATCCCTCTGCCTCTGATGATAGTACCCAGTCTGGCTTAGTACCCGATACTGTCTGTTGCACCCCTGCCAGGCACAGGCACTGTGTCCGTGGCCAGAGACGGTGATCTGTACAGCCTGGCAGGTACAGTCTGTGGCTGTCCTACAACCTCCCGTATATGGCAGCCACATGGTGGAACTGTGTGCATGCAGACACACACACATAATCCAAACACCTTGGGCTAACATACACACACACACACACACACACACACACACACACACACACACACACACACACACACACACACACACACACACATTACATCAACATTGACCCATACTGTACTTTTATCCCTCACACAGACACATATACATGTTGATTGGATGGGTCAATGTCGGGCTCTGGCAAACCAACAACACAACCTGTGCATATGATGAAACTGTGCCACCTCCTGTCATCTGTAACATTGATGCAGAAACAGGCTAACATGGTGCTTATGCACAGGGTGACTTTATAGCAGTGTAGCAATGTTAGCATGTTGCCAACAGAACAGTGTAATGATATCTCTGTAGGTATATCTGAGCAGGCATGATGCATTAAAGCTATGATTATCAATGTAGTATTGTTTACAACAGTGTTAATTCCAAAAATGTATTGTCCACCCATGTGCCACTTGGCTGATGTGTGTAGTTTTGGCAGCATGTGTTGGTGAGTGGACAGTATATGTGTGATGTGTGCAGTACAGATTTGCAGGTGTACATTTGTGACCATGGTGGAGGTGCATTGTCTACATGTACATGCATAGTGGACACATGGGAAGGGTGACATGCCCTGTATTACACAGTGTCAAGACTTCATTGTTTCTATTAGTGGTCAGTATGCATTTTAATACACATATGTTTTAACTTGGGTACACATGTGTGTATGACATGGTTTGACACTATGCTGTGGGTGATACTGTTACTAGCTGTCATTGGTTTGCATTCTGGTGGTATACACAACCTCAACAGCCTTACTATAACCAATCGTTAGATGATGTCTTGACAACTGACACACAGATGTAGGATACTCAGTAGCATTTGGATCCATCTGGTACTATACTATACCAGTAACCAGTGGTATTGACCACCACCCATACCTGGAACGACTCCTGTTTGGCATATAGCCCTCTTAGGTACAAGCAAACAGACTAGGGATATGTCCGTCCACATCTGGAAATGCATACAGTGGCCTACAATGCATTCTCCGGGTGAGACACTTATCCTCCACAAGGGTATCATACAGACAGATACCTGTTGTCCAACCCATGCTGTAAAGCTGTAAGCCAAATACAGCATAGTCATCTACATTTATTAAACATAGTACCCCGACAGTAGCACATAGGTAGTAACCCCAAACATGTAGAATGGGTACCAATGTGTACATACAACCAAGTGTTGTGTCATCTGTCCTTTGGTATTCACATTTCCATAGGTACTCTGAAGTCCCTCGGTGTATCACATAACCATTAAGGGGTCTGTATGCATATCTACAAAGCTGTTGTACACCTATAATGAATGTCCATGATTGACAGACTTTGTTGTGTTTGAACATGTCTGAAATATACCCAAGGCATGAACCCTCACTCACACTATTCTATAGAAACTGTCATGGGTGTGTGTGACACAGATGACCTAGGCCACAGATCACTACAGTGGCTGGCCTTGTCACAAACAGACATATGTGACCTAAGGTCTGAGAAGCAGCAGCACAATCTGTCATAGGTAACAGATTTATTCATGTAGAAATCAGGCTTCACACCTATGAATAATTGAGGTCACATGTACATATATGTATTTGCCGCACAGATACCTGAAGTGTGCAATGCACATATTGTTGTTATACAGTAGTAAAAACTAAACCTGCAACACATTGACCAACAATATTACACACACACTCAGCAATTGCAGGATTCAAACCCCTACATGACTATGTTATAATACCTGAGAGATACGCATTAACATGATGTGCTATACTCTGTATTGGGAGTTTTCATTTCCACTGCTATATTGTAGGATGCTGACATCATCAGACTTGACAATCAGGAATATAACACTTTTAAGGTGTTTTCCTAGTCTCCAAAAATGGCAATACTCTCAAAGGAAATCATACAGACACAATCATACAGACACATACCCCCACACACACACACACAGTAATTGCAGGATTCAAACCCCTATGTGACTATGTCATTATATTAAAGAGATACACATTAACACAATGCACTATATGCTTTACTGGGAGTTTTTATTTCCACTGCTATATTTGTAGGATGATGACATCATCAGCCTTGACAAACAGGAATATAACACCTTTAAGGTGTTTGCCTAGTCTCCAAAAAGGGCAAGACTCTCAAAGGAAATCACAGAGACACATACCCCCACACACACTCAGCAATTGCAGGATTCAAACCCCTACCTGACTATGTTATGATACTAGAGAAATACACATTAACACGATGCGCTATATACTTTATTGGGAGTTTTCATTTCCACTGCTATATTTGTATGATGCTGACATCATCAGACTTGGCAAACAGGAATATAACACCTTTAAGGTGTTTGTCTAGTCTCCAAAAAGGGCAATACTCTCAAAGGAAAGCACACAGACACATACCCCCACTATCAACAATTGCAGGATTCAAACCTCTACCTGACTATGTTATGATACTAACAAAATATGCAGTAACACAACGCACTACATGCTTTACTGGAAGTTTATATTTCCACTGCTATATTTGTAGGATGCTGACATCATCAGACTTGACAAACAGGAATATAATACTTTTAAGGTGTTTGCCTTGTCTCCAAAAGAGTCAATACTCTCAAAGGAAATCAAACAGACACATAGCCGCACAGCAATTGCAGGATTCATACCCCTACCTGACTATGTTATGATACTAGACAGATAAACATTAACACGATGTACTATATGCTTTACTTGGAGTTTTCATTTCCAATGCTATATTTGTAGGATGCTGACATCATCAGACTAGACATGGTAATGTGTGTGCACTTAGTTTTATGCAATCCCATGACTGAGACATGGGGGACAGCAGGTGTTACCAGCTTGAACAGGACTCCACAATTCTTACCTTGTGTGATCTATCTGTGGCCCAGTTGCCAATCCATCCGATGACAATGCATATTTATGCACAGGTTGTTGATTTTGTGGATACAACATGTGTCTGGTATGTTGGAAAAGGCCTATTCAAAGTGTATGTGAAACGTGTGTAGCTCATTTCATTGATGTATGTCCTAGGTGGCTGCCTTGCAAACAGTCTAGCAGGTTTGGGAAACATGATCTGCCCATAAACAGTCCAAAGTTGGTAGAGTTGTGTGTTTATAGGCTTCCAATAGCTCTTTTTCTGACTTCAGTCATGATGGACTCCATGGCCTTGCAGATCAGATTTCATCAGCTTATAAGACTATAGTTCCCATGGTCTGTTGTGCACCGACACTTGTGTAGTGTGCCATATGTTGCTGTGACCCATTCAACAGTTTCATATTCATAGATTCATAGATTTATAGATTAGTACTAAGCTAACTGCCCTTGCGGACCATTGTAAGCCTAGCCAATTATCCCTTGTGAGACTCAAACCCTGCACCTTGTGTCTGTAAGGCAAACACCTTACCCATTAGGCCACCCTCCCTCCCTCTATATCCTGTTCCCTCTATAGACTGTTCAGGTGCAGGGTCTGTTTGTTCTGCAGTTCACTTATGACTCATATAGGGGCACAATGTAATCCAATTGATGCCATGTTTTCAGCTTTGGAAGGAGCTCTTTACCCATTCTACATTTGATATCTCCTGGTATGATGATAGGGCCTTTTGTCAGTGGGAGGTGGGTATGTATGTATGGGCCTGTCTGACAGGATGTTGGCATTGTCAGTCATTTACAGTCGACCCAGACTCAGGACATATATGAGTGTACATTGCTATTTATGACATAGCTGAAGGAAGTGTTATGATTCTGTATGGACTCCTTCGCAGATAATCTTTCCATGACCTGGATTGGATAGTGTTTGGAGTGCACATTGTTTATTGATGATACTGATTTGGGTTTTTTTTTCTTTGCTTTTCAACTTTCTATGAACAACCTAAGTATCTGTAGTACATATTTGATTATGACAGGGTTCCAATATATTATATATGTGTCTGTTGTCATATCACTGTGTGCACAAGTCAGGATTGGTGAATTGTGAGAGGTTCCTGGGTTAACACATGCAACTGCCAGATATGTGTGGCCCACTGCTGTACTCAGACATGGCCTAAGTGTGTGAGCATGCCCAGTTTGGCCTTTCAGTATGTTGTTGCCTGACATTTGCCTCATTTATTCAAGTGTGTGAGCATGCCCAGTGTGACCTTTCAGTATGTTGCTGTGTGAAGTCCACTACATTTGTTGACGTGTGTAAACATGCCCAATATTAACATTTATACTATATGTATGTTGTAAATCAAGTTGTATTTTTACTGCAGGGCTCACCTTTGTGTCATATCTCTACAGGGATTATGCTGTGCCTGCGGGGTTTCCATGAGACACTTTGCATAGTCTTATTAACATTTATTCATAGAGACTGACCAGTGAAATAGCATCATGGTTTAGTGGTTCAGTACTGTGACTATAGTGCAGAGTGTTCTGGGTTCGAGGACTGTCACTGCTTCATATTTTCATACTGGGCAGACCAGACTGCTTAAGGAACAGTAAAGCAAATATGACCATGTTTACTTGCTTTTGCCCAACTTTGACCAGACTTGCCCAACATTGCTGAACGCTGGCCAATATTGCTCAACATTGCCCAAAGTTGTGCTACTTAGTGTGTGCAATTTTGTTTACATATACTAAATAGTGTTAAAAGCTGTTTAGCACTGCTTTATATTGCTTAAAACATGGCAATCGTGCCTCAGGTGGTGCTGCAGGGCTGCCTATGTCGGATGCACATAGTACACTCCCTATACATGATTGAAAACAGGTAGTGTCAAGTTAGGCATCCCTTTTACTATATGTGTGAGTCAGAGTGAGGTATCATTTCCAGGGTTCCTACTGAGCCAGTGTATATACTATGCCAAGGCCAAAGCATACTGGGCACACCCTTCTGCCTACTGGGGGGCAAGCTCTGGTTGTGTTCCTCCTGAATCCGCACTTGCGCAGCTCCTTGGTGGAGTGGTGGGGGCTGTTTGGCCTGGCCCTATGCTGCTCCTGCTGCAGCTGTTTCGCAGGTTCATATTATGTAGCATAGCACATACCATGACTATTTGGGTACATGTAGTTGGTGAGTACTGCAAGGCTCCACCAGATGTGTCCAGGCACCGGAAATGTGACTTGAGCAGCCCAAACACATGCGCTATTACATTTTGTGTTTATGTGTGTGCCTCATTATGGCGTTCCTGTTCAGGTGTGTGTGCATTTCTGATGGGTGTCATCAGCCATGGCTCCAGTGCATATCCAGCATCCCCCACTAGGTAACCATGAGGGATGTCCCCACTGGCAAATGTCTGGTACAGCTGTGTCAGATGCCAGATATGGGAATCATGGTAGCTTCCAGGGCAGCCAGCACACTCATTCATTATTATGCCCTGGGCATCACACACGACCTGGCAGTTGATGGAAGACCCTACCCTGCCCACCAGCTGGTGCTTTGATGCTTGTGCATGCAGTCACTATTTGCTGGAAAAGATGCATATTGCTCACCGGAATTGGGGAAATATACATGATCACCAACATTTGCTGACATGGTATTCAAGAACTGTGCAGTACTCTGGATGCTGGTGCGTGTGATCCATGGTATTCAAGAACTGGTGCAGCACTCTGGATGCTGATGCCTGTCCCATCATATCACTAGTTGGTCTCTGGAAGGTACCTGCTGCTAGTATTCTTAGGCCAACACATACCTTGGTTTCCACTGGGATTCTGTCTCCTCACTGTGGGTTGCTCAGCAGCATTCCTCAGCATGTTGCATATGTCATCTTATAACAGCAGTGGCAGCCCTTCACATTTCTTTGTCTCAGTAAAGCTTTTTCAGTTTTCACTTCTATTAGCTTACTGCAGTGTTGCAGTGTCTCTGAGAAAACATAGTGGAAAGTTGTTTGCAGAGTTTTAAGTGCTTTCTGTTTCCACAGGGGGTAGCTCAGCGCATACAAACATGTCGCACACATGCTTAACACAGGTTTCAACAACCTTACACTTGCTTACTCCAGCTTCAACGCACACGTTTTACAGGCGTGCACCCACATGCATACACATTGCAGGCACTTCTACAAGAAACTTTAGTGTTATCCATGGCATACACCTTCAATTTCTTGCCTTTAGCTAGGGTGCCTGTTGACACGCCTCTTCCAGTGATGGGTAACTGACAGCAAACACATGCCACTCTGCTCCAATGAGCTTACATTCTTTCATACATACCCCCCTCATGATGTCACCTATCTTCTACTCTGATACTATTCCTTATCCTACTCTTACACTCCATGGACTTTGCTCATATGCCATGTGAAATTGGGATTCACTATCCTTACCCTCATTTGCATAGGATTGCCTACTAATGCTTGGTTACATCTCTTAGACTGAACTTCCCCCCTTAGCAACCTCTACTCAGTAGCCATGTTGTCTTCAGCCTGCCATTCACTTGCATGGCAGATGTATATTTATAATAAAATGCCTATTTTTGGCTTTTTTTTTTTTGTTTTTACAGTGCACTTTTGCACGACGCTGCGCTACGCTTAAACTTCGGAGATCGAGGTAAACAAAATTATTATTTTTTTTATTTTGCAATGGGCAGAATTGCCACTGGCAGTATATTTGGCCATTGGCATGTTTCCTCAACTGGATGCATCCTTTATTTGGAGCTGTCACTGCTCCGTTTTGCTACTTGCAGAACGGTACTCAGTTGACAACGGAGTACATTTCTGCAAATAACACTACTCTTACTCAGACAGGTTAGGGTTTCCTGGATCACAAATTTACCTCATTTGCATAACTTTCAGCAGCAAATGAGGTAATTTCCATAACCTAGCCCTGTCTGTGTAAGAGGAGTTTTAGAAGCTCTCTTGCACGCCCCTGCCTGTTGTTCCTGGATCGCTTGGCAGACATGTTGGCTGCATGGCATCTTACTCTGCTCTTAGACTCCGTGCAAGCCTTCGTGAATCTGGCCCAATGTGTAGTATCAATGCTGTTTTCACTACATGCTAGAAAAAAATTATTCTGCACAACATTACAAAAACATATATTGTTGATTATTCATGAATTTTCAAATAAAAAATGTGTTACCTGGTATATGCCAAATGAAGTCCAAATGAATATGCCAATAATACCAAATGGCCAAAACACAAGCAATTTAAATCACACACCATCTTTATTCACAACAACAGAGCCTGAATCCTCACCACTGATAATTGAGAGGGACGTTCACTTGGAATACAAATGGATGCACTTAGCATTTCTAAAAACAACCTCTCTACATTAAGTGCAATTTCTCTTAAGAGCACCCAAGGAACATACACAGTCTGGGGACTGGTTCCTTTCTATATCTGTCCAGACCTCTACTAAGACTTCCAGTGGCATAGCTTAGAGTTGAGTGCTTAGCTGGGGCTCCAAGCTAAGTCTTCTCACACCCTCTCTGTGAAACCAGTGTTATGTGCTCCTGCTCCAAGCAGCTGACAGACACACACACACACACACACACACACACACACACACACACACACACACACACACACACACACACACACACACGCACGCACATACGCGCACATGCACACACTGAGCCCCTGACAGCTACTTTAATGCTCTTACAAGGGTAGCTAATTATACTGAGTGAAATTAATATTAGTAGAAATGGTAATGACCAAACAACAAGGCTTTCAGGAGTGGCCAGATTTATCACCAAATAAATACGCAAATACTCTCAAAGCTTAAATAGTTTCTAAGAAAAGACTAGCCACAATGAAAAGTTTAAATATATTTAATAATAAATAAGAAAAGAATAAGAAAATACTAAATATTTATTCACAGTAAACAGAAGAGTTTCATGAACAAGGAATATTAAAAATAACACCAATGGAAAGTTTCACACAGTTATAGAAAAATAGTGTTTAGCTAATATCACTACCTATTCCTAATTGAGTAAAAGAATTACTATTCCTACTTACTGAATAGAGCATGGCAAGATGGGTGAGTGGTCCTTGTTGTCAGATAAAGACAGAGTAAAGACTGTTCCTCAGAGGTGCGTCTCCATCCATTGTGAATGCAGCAGTAACTTAGTCCTCACCCTAAGAACTGTAACCACTATCTCCTGTTGCAGATGCCTGTTTAATAGAATTAAAACTTTTTTTAAGGAAAATTAATTTGGCTTTAATGTTCCAAAACAGAATGGATAACAAAGAGAAAGTTGAATTAAAGAAAAAGAGTGCATTTATTCCTCCCCCTCACCCCAATACAGTTATGTATGAGAAAGTAGTTACTAGAGAAATATACAAGGTGAATAAGAATAGATCAACAGGCAACTTGGGTGATAATTTATCAGAAGATGAAGGCAAGGTACCTGAGTCTTATTTGAAAGACCACAGCATACGTATAATGAAGCTGGATAAGGGAGGTTGTATTGTTTGACAAAATAGACCATATATCTAAAATGTATAAAATATTACATGAGTAAGGAAATTATGAAATGGTATCCATAAATGAGATCAACATAGGATACAGAAGAATTGATATGTATTTGAAGAATTTCTTTTAGATAGTAGAATTAGTAGTGAGTTGTATAATTACATGAAAATTGAATATCCGATGATGGCAACCATCATAGGAATACCAAAAATTCATAAAAGTATTGTAGACCCACCCTCTCGACCAACAGTCTCAAGTAGTACTTCTAAAACATTTGATATGGGTAAGGTCATAGATATATGGCTTAAATACATATATGCTAAAGTATCACACTTAGTAAAGGATTTGTGGGTGTTCTTAGGGAACCTCACACCAGAGCTATGGAAAGAAAATGTAGTATATATCACAATAGATGTAACTGAATTATTTTCTAGTATTCCCAGAGATGAAGGCTTGGAGGCCTTCTGTAACAGCATGAGAAATTTTTCTGACTTAAATTGGAATCAGATAAGTTTGATCATAGAATTAATGACTTTACTCTTACATTACAACTATATTTATTTTGAAGGGGAGCATTATAGGCAGACTAAAGGAGTAGCAATCGGGGCAGCTTGTGCCCACATATTTGCTAATTTAGTCATGTTAGACTGGGAAAGTACACATCTCTTCAATAGCCCATACTATAAACACATGAGATATTATTCTAGATTTCTGGATGATATTTTCGTGTTATGGGGGGGACCTAAAGAGCTTGTTGATGAGTTTGTTACATTTTTAAACAGTGCCAGCAGTTTCCTGAAGTTTACTTATAACGTTGGAGAAGAAGGGATAGCTTATTTAGACACATACATACCTAGTACACCAACTGGGTTTAAGTCACAGGTAAATAGAAAGAACACCTTCTCGAATAATTATTTAGACTATAACTGCTATCATCCGAGGAGAATGATGAGAAATATTTTCAAGGGACAGTGTATAAGAGTGGCTAGAATGACCTCTAATTATGAGGATATAGTTAAAGAAATGAATACTATAAGGTAATTTTTTGTGGAGAGAGGATACCCATTACTCATGTTGGATGATGTTAAACAGTATGTAATGAGCGAATGGGGAAATAAATATCCACCCATTTTGGGGAAAGGTTTGCTCGCCGACACAAGGGATAGTACAGAAGGAGCTAACCAGTACAATAGGGCATACATACTAGAATACAACTCACAGGTACATACAGTCCAAAGCATACTAAACAAGAATTGGAACATGTTAACAGTAGACAACAAATTGAGAGAAATAGTGGGGGAGCAGCCAGTTTTTGTATTTAAGATGGCACGTAATTTGAAGAACATGTCTGAAACCTCTGTTTTTTATTTGCGTAACTATTTGAGGAAAATATGCTTTTCTGTGGAAAAGGTTATTATTGCATTAATTCTTGTAATACTTTCAATGCTAACTGACTCATGCCAAAGCCAAGCTCATTTGCATGGAGGATGGCAAAGTCTTAGCTCATGCTTAATTATTGTTTGGGGGGATTGCAATAGGACTTGAAGTGTCATTTCTCTAGAGTCATTCCTGGACTCTGACAGTGCTCCATAACAACCTATGCACAAAGAATAATAACACAATTGTTGTACTCTTTTTTAATTTCTCCAAGTCTTTTGGTTTTTCTAACACCATGATGGGGAATGGACCCCATTCCTAAGTCACAGTATGATTAAAGTTCATGAAATTAGCATTGTTTCAAACTTTTATCTTAGTCAGAAGTGCTCTTCACAGCACCAGCAATGTGCCCAATAATGGCTCCTTCTGCATTTCATACAGAGATGCACGTATCTGTAACATATCTAACTACAATTGTAAATTCTTTTTTATAAGACCCATTGCTCTACTACTACTGGAACTGTTTGGGTATCCTTCTTCCACATTGCCTTCTTTTCTGCTTGCAGATTTTGGTATTTCATGACTTTGTGTATTGTGTCTCACTGTACATAAGACACTGTAGTCACTGGGTGTAGCAATTTCTATGATCAATGCTACTTTTGTCTTCTTTTCATTGACTACTATATCTGGTTTTCTCAAATCTAATTTTGAGCTGTTGGTAATGGGTGATCCCATGTGATACATTATTTTATATAATGCTCATTGGCTCATGTTTCCAATGTTTTTCAGCTGCATCAATATTATAATGTTTGCACAATCCCCAGTGCAATGGTCTTGTTACATTCTTATGCCATTTACTGCAGAGTCCTTCTGCCATTAGTATATCACAACCAGCAACAAGATGTGAGACTGTTTCCAATTCTGTTTTACAAAACCTACATGTCTGTTTCTCCCACATGTTCAATGTACTTTGTAAACAAATGAGTAAGTAGTCCTCTGTCTTGGGCTGCCAATATTAACCTTTCATCTTTTGGTTTAAATTCACCTGTCCTTGGCCATTCCTGCATTCAATCCTGATCAACATGAAGTTGTTCCAAGAGTTTTCTGCACTTGCAGCTATATTTATGCATTTTTCACATTTCTTGCCTTCAAATCTGATCCTTCATCCTATATTCTTTCTTTTGTTTTTTTTTTTTTGGCTCATTGATTTGCTGCCTGATTTTTTATATTTCTGCTTTGATTATCTGCTAAACTAAGTAAGGAAATCATCTTAGACTCATTATTTTCATGTTTTAAAACTTTCACTATGTTTGGGTCTTATGAAGTCAGCAAATATATATGCAATCCTATGATTGCAGATCTATACATGTAATCAGTTTCGAGGAGGCCCATACCTCCTTCAGATTGGGGAATATAAAGTCTTGACATACACTATTTTTTATAAATCATTTGATAAATATGAAGCATTCTTCTTGTTTTCCTGTCCAACCGATCCAACACCTTTTGAGGGCAGTCAATCACTCCAAAACTGTAAGTTATAACAGGAAGTGCAAATTGGTTTATAGCTTGGACTTTATTCCTAGATGACAGAGTTGTTTTCAGTATTAATTTTAGTCTTCTAAAATATTCCTTACTAAGTTTTATTTACATTTGTACATGTTTTATTGTTGATTCTTTATCAGTTCCAAAGTATTTATACACTCCCCCCGGGATTCATGAAGCTTGCACCAGGCGCAGGCGTAGCGTAGGTGGCATAATGACAAATATGGCCGCCGAGCGATTCAGGTACAATCGAATTCCACGTGCACTACCGGTGTATGCCAGATCTGCGCAGCTCCCAGCGTAGGCATGCAAATCACTGCGGCATG
>NC_056751.1:464713047-464798047 GCF_019279795.1 Protopterus annectens
CCAAGGGGCCAAAACATAAAAGCTGTGCACCTACTCCATTAGCCAATTACATGGCAACAGTGGGGTATAATTGAATACTCACTTGGGCGTTGTCCCTTTGCCCTACCTTCGAGAAAGACGGCCTGAATGTGTTGTTTGTGATGAATTGCAACAGCTATATAGAGACACACAGAGATATATTAACTTCATGGCCCCCATGGATTGTGTGTAACGGCTAGAAGATGTAGTTCTACATGTCAGTGTAACTGTTATATCAACTGTCTGATATGGGCTTATTGCTATCAAACCCTGTAACATCGGCGTCTGTTCCATTGTACAACAGCAATGATTTCACAAAGGGCCATTATAGTGTGTCTCTCACAAGGTATGTTAAGGCTTCTGCAGATGTCATAGAGTGAGTGGATGTTTGTGATGTTATTACAGTCTGTATTGCAATTTTTTTGGGTGTGGGGGAGATGTAGGTGGGTGTACATAGCAGATGAAGGTGTGCAGGAACTGCATTTATACATATTCCATATGTGTGTGAGGGCTCCTTCCCTAATTGAAGACCTATCATTTAGTAGACTAATACTATGGTTATTGCAGGCTTATTCATTATGCCATTGTTAATTGGTTCCTGTATAGCATGCAGGTGATGTCGGTCCTTCAATCCCTTCGGAAATACATCGGTATGTAATGAAATGTTGCTACATTAAAGCTGTCTCGTGCATTTCTGTCACAAATATTTGCACTCATTGGAGTTGTATTGGTGACTGAACCTCTTTGGCTTGGGTTGCCATAGTGGGACATTTGCAGGACACACATCGGATTTTAGAGGCTGACACATACCCACGGTCAGTACAAAGTATAGAACTTTACATATATGCCTATATAAAAGCTTATATTCTTGTAGCGGTTTACTTGCTTATCCTGTTTCTTGTTACTTGTAGGTATTTTAGATACAGATGACTATTTTATGCAACAATTACATTAAATATGGAACATGCCAAATGTCTTGAGATTGTAGGACATTAGTATTTGTACTCATTTTGGTCAGGACACTACCGCAAATAGAGGGACTGCCCCTCGCAAGATGGGACAGGTGGTAACCCTGTCTTTGGCTCATGTCCATAGCACATATTTGTAATAGTGTATAGACATATATACTCTCCATATCCTTTGTTCATAATGTTCGGTCGTGGCGGAATGTGTAATTGCTATGTTCCATGTTATGCACATATTTGAGGACTTCAACCGCTGTATATGGCATACCCATGGATTCAGGAATGCACACTTCCAACAACCACATTACCGTTCCCAGACTCCCAAACCCCACAATACGGAACACTCAAACTCACGACAGTCAAACTCCCGGAACTAACACAAACACAGAACACACACACGCACACACAGACACACTGCTACCCATCACATCCAAAAACCATCCTACACTAAGTATGGCCAGGTGGCCATGACCCTGTGCACACCCCATGTGGGTGGCTGCCCCCCACACCACACCTACTGTAATAATCTACCTCTGAGATAGCACAAACAGACACACGAAGCAAACCCACTCACACAAGTTACAGTCCCCCGGAAACACACACCACACTCAGAACACACACTTACACACACTACAGCAATCAGATACACACTTAAACACAGTACCTACCTGGACCGCAACACCAGAAGCACTAACTAAATGTCCCTTAACATCGTGATAATAGTACTCACACTTCTAGTGTTCTGGTACTGTGGTCTTTCAGTCTTTAAGCCTCGTGATTACGCGTGTTGGTATGTAAAGCATTTGGCATTTGGTAGTATCCTATTTATATGCACCTCCATGGTTGTGTAGATGTTGTCAACCTATCTATATATTTGCATATATATGCATATCCATATATATCAACATATATCTCTCTATCACCCTTTCTCTCTCTCTCTCTCTATTATATATATATATATATATATATATATATATATATATATATATATATATATATATATATATATATATGTATATATATATATATATATATATATATATATATATATATATATATATGTATATATATATAGAGAGAGAGAGAGAACACACCTTTCGTTGGGTACATGTCAGTGTATACTATTTCCCGAACACCGCCCTTTTGTGTTTTAACCTGTCACAATGCACATCTGCCATTGGTACATCTCAGGTAGCTTAGAGGTAGATGATTGTGTACATGGTTGCGTGTTCTACTCCTGGCAGTGGTCGTTTTACCTCTCAGAGCAGGCACTATTAGTACAAGGGTAAATAACGCACATTTCAGTGGTTCTGGGCAGTTTTGCCCGTAATCTGCGCGATATTCAGCAAATGTTAGACCTGTGTTGCGCATATCCGTGTAGTCATGTTTAAATGATGCTTACCAGCACTTACTGGCACTAAAACCCGCTAACATGTGCTTAAACATGCTCTAATGACCTGCATCCGACATCCATTATTCGGGACATCGGAATTACATAACAGCCCTTGCAGGTCGTGGAACCGGGAACATGCACGAGACAGTCAATGGCTTTACCATTGGGGCATCTGGGATATGTACAAGTGTTATTGTGTTTAGTATGTGGACTGTACTATGGCTGCCCCTCCATACTGCAAACAAATGTGTAACTCAGTTTACGTATGGATGATACCTATTAATGGTATGTCCAAGTGATGCTTAATGGATGTGCTCCAGCTATGGGAATCCATGTCACAGTGAGCCACACACTGTAATGAGCTACACCTTGCCACAACCATAACTGGAGAATGCTGGGATGACAGATACCTGTCATGGGTACTCCCCATGCTTTGGAACTACATCCCTGATTACATTATATGGAGCCCCTCATTAACACACCAGGGAATCCTTGCAGAGTGTGTAGGGAACAGTGGTTACACCCCAGGGATCCCACAATTGGCTCTGCTCCTCAGAGGAACAGTTAGTTAACCAATGGGGGGTGGCAACAGCAGACACATTTTGGCTAGGTTTATGAATGGCCTCTGACAATTAGTCATGTATCTACCGATGTACCTAGGAACCTATACATACAGTATCAACACATGCTGTTAGCTTAATTTACTGTTCAGGTGTTGACTTACCTTGTACCAATAGCTGTTGTGTGTGCAATAGTTGAGGGTTGCCTACAGATGCACACAGTCGACCACCTATACATGACAATTTACACATGGTCATGTGTGTGTGCCATCCATTTTACTGTGTGTGCAGGTGGAGAAGTGTGTCAGTCCATAGGGGCCTACACTGTCAGTGTATGTGCTATACGTTCCCTCTTTGCCAAGGTATGGGCATATTAGGCATGCCTCCGTCTGCCTACTGGGGCTGGCACAGGGTGTTTGTGGTCTGGATCCCTCTGTGACTGTGGTGCCCTTGGCAATTGCAGTGGGCTGTGAGGGCCTTCACCATTATGTCCCTGCTGCAGCTGTTTCCGCTGGACCATATTATGTAGCATGGCACATACTATGAAGATGTGGGCACACGTGCCTGGAGAGTACTGCAAGGCTTCACCATATATGTCCAAGAAACGGAACCATGATTTCAGCATCCCAAATACATGCTCTATGATGATTCTGGTTTGTGCATGTGCCGCATTATGGCTTTCTTGCATGGGTGTGTGTGCATTTCTGATGGGAGTCATCATCCATGGCACCAGCACATAGCCAGCATCCCCCATAAGGTAGCCATATGGTATGTCCCCCCTGACAAATACCTGGTACAGCTGTGAGGCATGCCAGATGTGGGAGTCGTGGTAGCTTCCAGGGCTGCCAGAACACACATCCGTGATAATGCCCTGGTCATTGCACATGACCTGGCAGTTGATAAAGTGGTATCCCTGGTGGTTTATGTAGTGTCTACCATGCTCACTGGGTGGTGACTTGATTGGTGGTCTATTGCACCCAGTACCTCCGGGTAGTCTGCCACATGGTGGAAGAGGTGCATATTGCTGGCCAACTCCTCCTGAGTTCGGGGGAAGTATATATGCTCATTGGCATGTGGTAACATGGCATCCAGGAACTGGTGGAGTACCCTAGATGCTGATGCCTGTGAGATCCCCATGATATCTCCTGTTGGCTTTTGAAAGGTACCTCTGGGTAGTGTTCTGAAGCTTACACATACCTTCGTGTCCACTGTGATGGGTTCCCCTCTGCTGTTTCTGGCACTGAGGTGTGGCCAGCACAGCTCAATGATTTCTTGTATGATGTCCCTGTCCACCCTGTAATGCTCTACTATCTCCAGATCATCTAGCCCCTGGTAGGTTACCCTTGGCCTGAACACTTTTCTCCTCCTCCGGTGCCTGAGGTGGTTGTCAGCATCATCCTCCACACCACCTTCAGTCTCCAACACATGCTGATGAATCACAGCTATGGCAGCTCCCAACATGTACATTGTAAACGTTCCCCGTCTGTTTACACCGATGGTGCAGTGTTTGGGAATACACAAGTGTGTGTGAGGTGCCTTCACACTTTATACTATTGTGCTTTGGAAGCTGATGATGTCATAGGGTGTGTATGTATAATCCGAGCTGCAGGGTATCTTACTTATGTGTTTTACCGCAGGTACTGCTATTGTGATGCCTTTGGTGTTGAATTACATTTAGCTGCCGTGGATCACCTCTTGCCCTTGCCTTCACTTTTCAAAACGATTCCCCTCCCATTGTCACGCATGCATCCAGCAGCCTGATTTCTTCTTTTGTACTTTCCCAACCCAGGATTGTGTTGCGAAATGTGTTCTATAGCCGATCTACTGCAGGTTTGCTTTACTCTGCTGTGACAATTCTCTTTTCTTTGCAATCCGGCACCTCCCCTGTCCTGTTCTGCAGGTTGCTACTAGCAGCCTTGTTAGCTTCCGTCAATGGCCCACTGTGAGTTAATAGGTGTTAATTACTCAGTTGTACTCCAATTACCCTACTGTGGCAATTTCTTATTGTCTTCTCATAACCGTCCTGTTTCAGCTGTGGTGCACGATGCACGCAGCCATTTACCAGGTTTCGAGCGCATCGTCATCTGTGTACACATGCGCTTTTTGTCACCTTGTGTGCTCTCAGCTAAGCAAAGCTATGACTACCTCCACACCCCTATCCTGTGGCTTTGGTTAGCAATGGGCAGCCCGGATTAGCAATGCTCCAATGTGCTTACAGCTACAGTGGCACAGCCCTCTGCTGATGTCACATATATCTCCAGGGCACTCCTTGGTGTTGCACCGCTGCGCCATGTGGTACATCCTTACGCCGGTGGGATGTTTGCGATTCAGTATTACTTGCCTCATTTGCATGGCATTGACTACTAATTCATAGTTACCACTCTGAACACTGTCACAGACCCTTAGCAACCCTTGCACCTTAGTTGTGGTGTAGCATGCATACCATTGACAATTATGGTGAAATCATGATTTGTGTTACATTGCAATTTTATGACATCTATATATATTTTCCTTGTGTTCCCATTTGCGCACACATGCCCTGCAGTTGTACTTTGTGTTAGTGTGGCCATGACATTAAATGTTATTTTTTATGTGTTGTGCATGTTTTTTTATGTCATTGGCTGTATATTTAGCCATTGGCATATGTTAACTTTGTGATACGTAAGTTTGGTCCGCTTTCATGGCTCCGATGTTCTGTTTAGAAAAATGTAAATAGTTTTTTTTGGTTTACATTTCTGTATGCTTATGCTATGCCTGCACTACTTCATGAATCGCTATGTACCTTCATTTGCATGCTGCACTACTGTGCACGGGGTGATTAGCATACATATGCCGAGAGCTGTGCAGATCTGGCATACGCTGGTAGTGCACGTGGAATTGGATTGTACCTGAATCGCTCGGCAGCCATATTTGGCATTAGACCGCCTACGCTATGCCTGTGCCTGGTGCAAGCTTCGTGAATCCTGGGGCTTGTGTGTTTTATCTGATTGTCTCAAGGCTTGTTAGTATAATTAAAATTCCCTGTTTTTTACCTCTGCATTCATTGTTTGAATCTAATTGAGTTCTGACTGAGAGTGCTACTGAAACAATTCAAAATATAAATTGATAAGTATATTTTTTGGCACTTCTTTCCAAAGTTGTACAGTATCATAATTGATTTTAGCTTGATTGATTTAGATCTATAATATTTTCTGGTTTCTGATCTGTGTTGAAAGTGTTATTTTTCTGAGTTGAAAGTGCTATTTTCCCCCACCCTTAATCCTGCTCTGTTAAATACTGGCCAAACAACTTGTGTGTTTTATCTGATTGTCTCAAGGCTTGCTAGTATAATTAAAATTCCCTGTTTTTTACCTCTGCATTCATTGCTTGAATCTAACTGAGTTCTGACTGAGAGTGCTACTGAAACAACTCAAAATATAAATTGATAAGTATATTTTTTGGCATTTCTTTTCAAATTTGTACAGTATCCTAATTGCTTTTGCTTGATTGATTTAGATATATAATATTTGCTGGCTTTTGATCTGTGTTGAAAGTTATTTTTCTGAGTTGAAAGTGCTATTTTCCCCCACCCCAATCCTGCTCTGTTAAATACTGGCCAAACAAAATTTTATCTGATTGTCTCAAGGCTTGCTAGTATAATTAAGATTCCCTGTTTGTTACCTCTGCATTCATTGCTTGAATCTAATTGAGTTCTGACTGAGAGTGCTACAGAAACAACTCAAAATATAAATTGAAAAGTATATTTTTTGGCACTTCTTTTCAAAGTTGTACAGTATCATAATTGCTTTTGCTTGATTGATTTAGATCTATAATATTTGCTTGCTTCTGATCTGTGTTGAAAGTGTTATTTTTCAGAGTTGAAAGTGCCATTTTCCCCCACCCTTAATCCTGCTCTGTTAAATACTGGTCAAACAACTTGTATGTTTTATATGATTGTCTCAAGGCTTGCTAATATAATTAAGATTCCCTGTCTGTTACCTCTGCATTCATTGCTTGAATCTAATTGAGTTCTGACTAAGAGCGCTACTGAAACTGCTCAAAATAGGAATTGATAAGTATATTTTTTGGCACTTCTTTCCAAAGTTCTACAGTATCCTAATTGCTTTTGCTTGATTGATTTAGATCTATAATATTTGCTGGCTTCTGATCTGTGTTGAAAGTGTTATTTTTCTGAGTGGAAAGTGCTATTTTTCCCCACCCTTAATCCTGCTCTGTTAAATACTGGCCAAACAACTTGTGTGTTTTATCTGATTGTCTCAAGGCTTGCTAGTATAATTAAAATTCCCTGTTTGTTACCTCTGCATTCATTGCTTGAATCTAATTGAGTTCTGACTGAGAGTGCTACTGAAACAACTCAAAATATAAATTGATAAGTATATTTTTTGGCACTTCTTTCCAAAGTTCTACAGTATCCTAATTGCTTTTGCTTGATTGATTTAGATCTATAATATTTGCTGGCTTCTGATCTGTGTTGAAAGTGTTATTTTTCTGAGTTGAAAGTGCTATTTTCCCCCACCCTTAATCCTGCTCTGTTAAATACTGGGCAAAGAACTTGTATGTTTTATATGATTGTCTCAAGGTTAGCTAGTATAATTAAGATTCCCTGTTTGTTACTTCTGCATTCATTGCTTGAATCTAATTGAGTTCTAAGAGCGCTACTGAAACTGCTCAAAATATGAATTGATAAGTATATATTTTGGCACTTCTTTCCAAAGTTCTACAGTATCCTAATTGCTTTTGCTTGATTGATTTAGATCTATAATATTTTCTGGCTTCTGATCTGTTTTGAAAGTGTTATTTTTCTGAGTGGAAAGTGCTATTTTTCCCCACTCTTAATCCTGCTATGTTAAATACAGGCCAAACAACTTGTGTGTTTTATCTGATTGTCTCAAGGCTTGCTAGTATAATTAAAATTCCCTGTTTGTTACCTCTGCATTCATTGCTTGAATCTAATTGAGTTCTGACTGAGAGTGCTACTGAAACAACTCAAAATATAAATTGATAAGTATATTTTTGGCACTTCTTTCTAAAGTTCTACAGTATCCTAATTGCTTTTGCTTGATTGATTTAGATCTATAATATTTGCTGGCTTCTGATCTGTGTTGAAAGTGCTATTTTTCTGAGTTGAAAGTGCTATTTTCCCCACCCTTAATCCTGCTCTGTTAAATACTGGCCAAACAACTTGTGTGTTTTATCTGATTGTCTCAAGGCTTGCTAGTATAATTAAGATTCCCTGTTTGTTACCTCTGCATTCATTGCTTGAATCTAATTGAGTTCTGACTGAGAGTGCTACTGAAACAACTCAAAATATACATTGATAAGTATATTTTAGGCACGTCTTTCCAAAGTTCTACAGTATCCTAATTGCTTTTGCTTGATTGATTTACATCTGTAATATTTGCTGGCTTCTGATCTTTGTTGAAAGTGTTATTTTTCTGAGTTGAAAGTGCTATTTTTCCCCCACCCTTAATCCTGCTCTGTTAAATACTGTCCAAACAAAATGTTATCTGATTGTCTCAAGGCTTGCTAGTATAATTAAGATTCCCTGTTTGTTACCTCTGCATTCATTGCTTGAATTTAATTGAGTTCTGACTGAGAGTGCTACAGAAACAACTCAAAATATAAATTGATAGGTATATTTTTTGGCACTTCTTTCCAAAGTTGTACAGTATCATAATTGCTTTTGCTTGATTGATTTAGATCTATAATATTTACTTGCTTTTGATCTGTGTTGAAAGTGTTATTTTTCAGAGTTGAAAGTGCCATTTTTCCCCTACCCTTAATCCTGCTCTGTTAAATACTGGCCAAACAACGTGTGTGTTTTATATGATTGTCTCAAGGCTTGCTAATATAATTAAGATTCCCTGTCTGTTACCTCTGCATTCATTGCTTGAATCTAATTGAGTTCTGACTAAGAGCGCTACTGAAACTGCTCAAAATATGAATTGATAAGTATATTTTTTGGCACTTCTTTCCAAAGTTCTACAGTATCCTAATTGCTTTTGCTTGATTGATTTAGATCTATAATATTTGCTGCCTTCTGATCTGTGTTGAAAGTGTTATTTTTCTGAGTTGAAAGTGCTATTTTCCCCCACCCTTAATCCTGCTCTGTTAAATAATGTCCAAACAACTTGTGTGTTTTATCTGATTGTCTCAAGGCTTGCTAGTATAATTAAAATTCCCTGTTTTTTACCTCTGCATTCATTGCTTGAATCTAATTGAGTTCTGACTGAGAGTGCTACTGAAACAACTCAAAATATAAATTCATAAGTATATTTTTGGCACTCCTTTCCAAAGTTCTGCAGTATCCAAATTGCTTTTGCTTGATTGATTTAGATCTGTAATATTTCCTGGCTTCTTATCCGTGTTGAAAGTCTTATCCCCCCCACACACCCTTAATCCTGCTCTGTTAAATACTGGCCAAACAACATTTTATCTGATTGTCTCAAGGCTTGCTAGTATAATTAAGATTCCCTGTTTGTTACCTCTGCATTCATTGCTTGAATCTAATTGAGGTCTGACTAAGAGTGCTACTGAAACTGCTCAAAATATGAATTGATAAGTATATTTTTTGGCACTTCTTTCTAAAGTTCTACAGTATCCTAATTGCTTTTGATTGATTTAGATGTATAATATTTGCTGGCTTCTGATCTGTGTTGAAAGTGTTATTTTTCTGAGTTGAAAGTGCTGTTTTTTCCCCCACCGTTAATCCTGCTCTGTTAAATACAGGAAAAACAACTTGTATGTTTTATCTTATTGTCTCAAGGCTTGCTAGTATAATTAAGATTCCCTCTTTATTACCTCTGTATTCATTGCTTGAATCTAATTGAGTTCTGACTGAGACTTCTAATGAAACAACTCAAAATATAAATTGATAGGTATATTTTTGGCATTTCTTTCCAAAGTTCTACAGTATCCTAATTTCTTTTACTTGATTGATTTAGATCTATAATATTTGCTGGCTTCTGGTCTGTTTTGAAAGTGTTATTTTTCTGAGTTGATTTTCCCCCACCCTGCCCTCCCTATTGGTGTTTTCTTTTTATACTTGGAGGCTTTGCAATTGCCAGACCCTACTGTATATTTGATCTGTGACACTCCCCCCAGTCTAGTGTCTTTATCTCATTCTACCTAATACGGAGAGAAAAAAAATGCACTTTATTCGTCTGCTTACTGTGTTTGTGTTTCTACTTACTTTATTATTTTCTTCTTGCTGCCTGTTCTTAAAAGTACTTAATAGCATTTATTCTGCTGCATTTATTACTGCTTTTTAGTAGCCAATTAAATTGTAACTTTTATTCTAAGCCTTTGGATTACACACTTGGGCTTTAGACCAGTTGTTTCACATTAGGAAGGTTTGTGGTCTGCACTGTTGTGGCAGGATAGATAGCTTACATCCTTCTGAGTTGAGAGTTGCTGATTAAAGGATTAGTGCTGTTCTAAAGTGTATTAGCTGTGGTTTAAGCAGTTGGGCTTTGGACCAATTTTTTTACATTAAGAAGGTGTGGTCTGCACTCTTGTGGGAGGCTTGATTCTGCCCTTCTGAGCTGGGAATTTCTTGTCACAGGCTTATTGTGCCTGCTTATTTGAAATGTTTCTTTCTGAAATTGGTGCGCCTTGTTGCTGTAGTATAGACCAGATTTAGGCCTGCTGAATCTAGCTTTGTTTGTATAACTTGAGCACTAACCCAGGCCATCTTTTTTTGGAGAAGCTTCCCCTGCACCCTAGCAGCAGCAGTGTGCAGTTAGAACTTGTCTGATTGAAGACTGCTGGAACAGGGCACACTTTTGAACTTTTTTTCTGGTTAACTGGGTAACTTGTTTAAATCAGTCATTCATTTTCTCTTGTTTTATATTCATATACATATATATATATATATATATATATATATATATATATATGTATATATATATATATATATATATATATATATATATAATTTGCATTTTATTCATCTGTTTTTACTGTATTTGTGTTTCTTCCTACTTTATTACTAGGGGCATTGACTACAACTCTGATCTGAGATATATAACTATAAGTATCCTTTCCTGTGCATTTAAAGAGTTTTTTTGATTGTATCTGCTTTATTTTCTGAAATAAATATGTATATACTTGTTTCCCACCTTTCTAAGCTAGTATAGTCCAGTTTTCAGGTTAAGTGCTGAATTCAGGGCTGGGTTACAAATATCTGTGTTTGCCCATACCTTACCTGGATAGAAGAAAGTTTCTCTGTTCACCTGTGAGAGAGGGGAGTTTGAGCAGCCTATCTGTCCCTGGAGGAGTGGTTTCAGCCCAGAAATTAGTAGTTTGTTGGCCATTTTGGGCTAATTTCTATCGCTTTCATTTCCCTGCTATAAATACTGCATTTGCCTGGTTTTGCACACCAGGCACGCCACTTAGCTAGGGTATAACTATTCCCGGCTCCACAAAGTCTCCTCTTCAATTTTCCCTTGGAACTAGACAAACTTTCAACTTAAGCACTCAAGCCATTCATTTCTCACCGTGGCACTTGCTCAAAACTCATAGCAAGCACTTATAAACCCTAGCACTAGAGCCTCCTATACTGTACAGAAGGACAAGGCTCTCTATTCAACCTTACCAGCCATTCAGTAAAACAGTTCACTGTACCTATCCAGGCATGTCCAAAGGGCAGTTTCAGGCATACTATCCAGTCCAGCTGTTGAATCTGGGCATTTTGAGGCAATGTTACAACTGCCTCATGTACACAGACAACCCTCTCCTCCTACCACCAAACACTAATACACGTGAGAGATGCAATTATACAGCCAAACTGGAGGCTAAGCTCTTTCAACCCAAGGCTGGGTCAGACAGTCAAAAGGAGAGGGGAAATACTTGCATAACACCACCAGTCTAACATAGACCCATTAAACCAGCACCAGCAAAAAACACACATAAATACAGGAAAACATACTCGGAGGCTCTAAATAAAAATCTGTGAAAGCAACAGACCTCCAAAGCAGACATCCAAGCAACCTCCACCTCCCCAACACAAATCATGAAACACATACTTCACAAAACCAGTGTGCCATGCAATCACAGCCCTTAAGGCAAAATAACATACCCAACATACTAGTAATAGGTGACTCTATAGTCAGGCACACTGACGTCCCACTCACTAGGCTGACTAAGGAGAAGGTTACTGTTAGCTGCCTGTCGGGTGCCAGGATCCGCTACATAACACAAGCACTCAGGTTACTCCAGAACACGTACAAATATGACTCTGTCATTGTCCATGTTGGTGTGAATGATCTGTGCTGTACCTCCCTGGACTACATGAAACGAGACATGGAAGAGCTCTCTGATCTTGAAGCCCAGGCCGGTATGACCCTGACCCTGAGTAGCATCTTTCCCTCACTAAGAATGATACCACAGTATAAAGAAAAAAATTATCAATTTCAACAATTGGCTAAGTTTCTGGTGTCATTCAAAGGGGATCCAGTGTCTGTCCACCTGGGATGCCATGCTCGATAAATCATGCTTGAATACTGGCCAAGGCTCTTGCCACCCCCATAGTGCCTTTTTTAGGCAAGGCTCAAAAGACAAACCCACCGCCATAAACAGCACAAGTAAAAAAAAACTGAGGGTAATGCTACTCAATGCCAGAAGTCTAAACCTCAAAATGCACGCACTCGAGGCACTCCTCAGTATGGAGAAAATCGATATATGTGCAGTAATAGAAACCTGGTTTAAGGCTCCAGAGAGCACCCCAGCACAACCAGGCTACAACTCATACCATACATTTTGGCCACAGAACCCGGACCGAAATACAAAAGGTGGGGCATATCCATATCCATCAAGGATACCCGCACCACCAGGTTAGTAGCACAGCACGATGCTTCAGAGATCATCCACGTGCAATTAACAATGGGCTCAAACAGATGACCTACGCAGCTCGACTGAAAAAACTCCAGCTGTACTCGGTTGCATACCGCCAACTCAGAGGTGATCTCTGCCTGACATACAAGGCCATGTCCAACTCAGAACTGATGGACATGCTCCACCTAAATAAAAGCTTATCACCCCAAGCCACATGCTCTAGGGATCTAAACCGCACCAGAACAATAAATAGGACGTGCTGGCGGGATAGATTCCTATCACAGAGACTTCTCATGCTTTGGAACAAGATTCCAATCTACATTAGGCAGAGCTCCTCACTAACAATCTTCAAGAGAAACCTTAACGAGTGAATGGGAAACAGAAAGTTTACCCCAGGGATCACTTCAGTGGCTCTGCTGGACAGAGGCACAGGGAACTAATCTAAGGGGGCAGCGAAAGCCAACACATTCTGGCTAGGCTTATAAATATATATATATATATATATATATATGTGTGTACAGCATGTCTCCTTACCCCTACCAACAAAAGACCACTACTTTCTGTATATCCCTCTGATGTCAGAAATAGATAAAGAAAGAAAATGTAGCATTTGTCAGATATAAATAAACAGAATGCTTCTTTACCTTATCCCAGAAAATAACCACCTGCATATGTATCCAATGTTTGATTGTGAGGAAAAGTTAAAAAAAATGCTAATTCCAGTAATGTTTCACACTTACTTTTAGACAGTGCAATGATTCTGTACAAGCTTAGTGACCCTCTGTGCATCACTCTGAAGGAGTGAGGAAAGTTAAAAAAAATAATAACCACACTGTCCCCAGCCAAACACAGGATAGTAGTCTCTGATTTTGGGAGGAAAGCTAAAGAAATAATGAAATCATTCCCAGATCTAGACAAGCTGCAGTAAACGTCTGTGTACACCTCTGAGCAGGACTAGTTTTGGACTGGGTAGGGGGTCCATGCAGAGGCCACTACTAAGCTTGTGCAAAATGCACTTATACAACTTTGTTTTGTGGATGCCACCAGCCCCCTCTCCAGAAGATCTAAAGTATGGATATTCTGTGATGATTTTATTTTTTTTTTTTTGAGTAATAACTGTAAACTGAGCAACTGACAAGAGGGTAAGTTCGTTTCATCCAGGCAACCCCTGCCACGCATTTATAGCCATGTCTTTGTTCAATTCAGATTTCAGATTGTGATAAAAGAGGGTAGCTATGTAAAGCATTTTTCCATTATTACAACAGTTACAACATATTAAAATATTCCAGGTTGTTTCACACAAATAAGACTAGTCCTATAAAGGCAAAATGATAAGCAGACATCAGACAGTTGGTCATTTTCCTCCACAAATAGCTGTGTCATCTATACCTACTCCATCTGGGCATATCAGGTGTCAAGTTAAGTAGTCCCTCTGAATTCTCAGAAAGGCATACTAATCCTGCAAATCCAGATAGTCGCAACTGCTTAAAACTGAGCAAGTGGCAGGCACTTAAGTTACTTTCATTGAGCCAACACCAAGCACAAGCCTAACCCAAATATCCCCCAACTTCTTATCTCTAAAATTAGGGACAAAGCCAAAAATAAGCAGGAACACTTTTTAAAATATTACTGCTATTAATATGAGGCATTGACAGAATAAGGCAATGAGAAATAACATGCATTTCAAGCAAGCAAAAGAATTCTATAACTATTGCAATTTTTTTATTCAGTATATTCTACTACATTTTCTCAGAAAATTATTAGTTTTACTAGGGACTGGGGAGATACAGCAAAATTATGATCAAACACCAAGGACATTTGCGAGGTATGCCCAACCCTCACCCAACAGGTAATATCATGAAGTCTGATGGCCATGCACAAAGTTTCACATTTCCTAGTTCACACACACAAGCTGCCATGCATTAAAGTATTCCAAGTTGCTCCACACAAATCACAAAGCCATAAGTATTGCAGAAAGTATCTGGTTGATCATTGCCAGCATCATGGAAAAACAATAATAACACTTACCTCTCTGTTTCTGTCTCAAACCATTCCTCTCCAGCTGTCCACAATTCTGCAAAATGTCCCGGCTCCCAGGTTGATGATGCAGACAGTCAGTAAAGCCAGATAACCATGTTTTATAGCTTTATTAAAAAATGCATTGTACTGATGTTAATGCTCCATTCTGTGAGCACCACAGCTTCACACCTACCATTTGAATGCTGTGAGGTGTCTGCTCCATGACCTTGCAATGCTCAAGTCTAACATAACGTTTCTTGACTTGAATGGTCACATCAGATGGAGCAAATCCACCCTGTGGGCACCCACCACTCTGCAGAGCTGGCACGCTTTGTTCTAATAAGGAGCCATATTTTATTTATTTATTTTTTGGAGCAAAGGCACAATGTATATCCCTGCAAACAAGGTGCTTTAGACTGCCACCTAGTTGGCCTATGCATAAGGCTGGTCTGCCTAACTTGTAGAAATGAGATATTAATGCTGGCTGCACACACTACGTGTAAAATTCCAGGTTCGCCCATGGTGTTTAACTGTAAATTATATCTAGCAGTATATTGTATCAGTAACTTATTCCTACAGCTGTATCTGTGCATAGATTAACAGCACAGGAGAATACTATCATATATCACTGAACTATCACACAACTGTTCTCTTATTAAAACTATATAGATAAGTCCATGATTAAAGTTGCTATGTAGGTATTTAAAGCTATACCAATTTATGAGGGCAACATTGCTCTTCTTGACTAGCTTTGGTTCATAAAAAAAATTAAAACACAGATGTTCTTGTCAATCAGGGACTGTGAAAAATAACTTCCCAGTGCTTGTCTATGGAGCATGCAGTATGGAAGCATTTGCACAAAAATGAGCATAGTACTTTTCTGTTGCATGTTTGTGTGACAATACATGATTCAGAGGCATTAGATAACATATACTAAGCCTATAACACTGTGTGATAACAACAGCACTGCTAAACCAAGAAGAAGGACTTCTATGAGATTATGCACTACTTATAAATGTGAGTAGGATTTCTGTAGTTACCGGCCTATGCCTGAAGCACCAAGATATGATGGATGACATCCATCAGACAACAGCAGTCCAATATATGCCAGCAGTATAATTGGTTTAGCTGCAGACAGTAGCTGGGCCATATTAGATGTGCACACAAACACCAAACTAGCTCTGTGTAATAGTGAGATGTCATGAATGCACATATTGCATGAAAACATCCAGTTCCATTGAAAGCTAAGATTTTGAGACAGTGCTTACAATTCTTAATAAAGTGGATTTGGAATAATGTCTGGAAATTGTACTCCCTGACTTTACTTGTTCATGAGGTTTCAATTTCTTTTTTTTCATATATTGCAATGGTCCAATATTTATTTATTTATTTTACATTTGTTAACCGGGGGTGTCTGGCTGAGCCAAAAAGGCCCTTTTTCAGCAGAGGCCCGGGGAGAAAAGCTCCACATAGAAAAATTCCAGATAGATATAGATATTTAGACATGATCAGCATAGACACAAATTACAATAGACATGTTTTTACAGTGGTATGCAGCACATCAGCAGTTACAGTGGAGAGAACAAACAAGAAAATATTAATTTAAAAATAAAGATAATTAATAGATTTGTGGTGTACAGCTGAAATTTGGAACATAGGTAGAATACATACATAGTACACAAGTACAGTACATACATTGTACATTAGCCAGTGTTTGTGAGTAAGAGTTAAAAACTATTATCAAGCACTCTGGGTTTAATATGTGTACCTTATCCACTTTCACTAGCCTGTGAAGCAGTCATGGCACTGCCAACTTTGCTTGAGATGTTGCCTAATGAGGTTTTTAAAGGAGGCTTTGGATGATGTGTTTTGTATGCTAGTGGGGAGAGAGTTCCATTTTTTTAGCCACTGAACTACTATACAGTGTGTCTCCAAAGCTATTGTAGCTGTTGGGGACTTCTAGTAGTAGTTTGCTTGATGATCTAAGAGGCCTTTTGGCTGAGTGATGTTGTACTAGGTTTTTGTGGGCAGGGCACTTATTGGGGAGGTAACAGATAGAATGACAGAGGCAGAGCTGATTGTAGGTTAGGAGGTTGGACAGTTCAAGCAAGTGGAGCTGTCTCAAAGCAGTACAGTGATGGGTTCTATATGAGCAATTTGCAGCAAAACAGGCAATTCTGTTATAGCAGGCTTCCATTTTGCTTAGTTCAGTTTTGTTGAGATTAGTCAGAATTGGAGATACATAGAGTAGGGTGGATAGAAGTTGGAAGTGAGCAATGGCTGATCTTGTGTTATTGGCAAGAAATGGTTTGATACGGTAGAGTGATCCCAGTTTGGCATGTACTTTTTTAATAGTTAAGTTGAGATGACTATCAAATTTTAGTGAATTGATTGTAATCAGTGTTTTTGTTGGAACTGGTTATAATCATAAGCTGAGTTTTCTTTGGACTGAGGATAAGTTGGGCTTTGGTAAGATAGTTTTCAATGTCAGAGAATGCTAGTTGAGTTGTTTGCAGGAAAGTGAGAATGTTTTGTGCAGCATAAATTAAGGTAGTATCATCTGCATAGTGAATGATAGATGCATGCTGTGGGGAGGTATGGAGGTCATTTGTGAATATGTGTGAATAGTAGTGGTCCTAAGATAGAACCCTGTGGGACTCCTATAGTTATTGGCAGCTGAGGAGACAGAGAATTGTCCCATTTCACAGCTTGGTACCTGTCAGTTAAGAGCTTTGGAACCAGGTAAGAGTGGAATTTGATAGGTGATATTGGTTTAGTTTGTTTAGCAGGATTTGGTGATAGGCTGTTTCAAATGCTTTGGACATATTCAAAGAAAGAGTTGACACCTGGAGGCCTTCATTTTTAAGATGGTTTACCATGTCTATGAAGCAGAGGAGGGCTGTATTGGTACTATAGGCAGGTCTGAAACCATGTTGAGTATATGACAGGATGTTGCTGTCTAGGAGATATTTTTAGCACCTGGGTATGGATGCATTTTTCTAGGATTTTGGCCAGGGGGGAGAGTAAAGCAATGGGTCTGTAGTTATTAAGTTCAGTGGAGGTCTCGCCTTTATGTAAGGGTATAACATAGGATATTTTCCAGAGTTTGGGCACATAGTTCTCAACAATTGATCTGTTTATGAGAGTGGAGATTGTATCTGCTGTGAGTTTCAAGAAATAGCTAGGGAGTAGGTCAGCTGCTATTGATGAGGTTTTTAGTTTGGAGAGCATGCTTTTGATAGAAGTGGTGAAAACTGTTTTGAGGGTAAAGCTTATATTAGTGTTATTTATGTTAGGAGGGGATAGTGAGGTTGAAACTGTCCTGTGATACTTGGGATAGAATTGAGTTCACAAAGTGGGAGTTGAATTATGTTTCGATGGGAACTTTCTGGTTGGTTTGGGGGTAGCCATTTGGGTGGGTTTTAGTAGCTGGTTTACATTTTTCCAAAATTATGGGCGGTTGTTTTGGTATTTAGTTTGTAAAGTTGTGTAGTAGGATTTTTTGTCCAGCCTAATGCATTTTTTTGCACGGATGTGCAGTTCTTGGTACTTAGGCTTTTTGTTTCTTTGTTTTTTTTATAGTAAAGCCAGACAGTGTCTCTGGACTTGAGGATTTGTTTGGTTTCTTTATTAAGCCAGGGGTTTGTAGAGGTTCTATCCTTGATTTTGCACAATGGAGCGACAGTGTCTAGGTGTTGTAGAAATGTTTTGTTGAAATATGCTACAGGCTGGTCAAGTGGGAGGGTTTTTAGGGGGGTCCAGTTAAAGTTACAGAGTAAAGTATTGAGGACCTCAGGAGAGAGATTTTTTGTGTTTCTAGTGGATTTATAGTTAGTGGTTTTGCATATGCTTGTTCTACTGTGTATAGGGTATATTATGCTGTGGTCACTTAAAGTGTCTGGGAGACTGCCTGTGTGGGGGTACAATGTGGGGTTGTTAGTTAGGACCCAGTCAAGGATGGATTCCCTTTTAGATTTTTTATCACATCTAGTTGGAATTTGGACTAGCTGCTGGTAGCCATGGAGCTTTATTAGATTACTTGGTTGTTCTGATATACAGGTGAACCAATCTAGGTTGAAATCCCCCAGAATAAGGGTTTCTTCTGAGTATGTGGAAGAACACCAGGATAAGAAGTCTTCAAGGCTACCAGGTGTATTACCAGGTGGAATATAGATCACAATTGTGGTGATGACCTTTTTAGGGTGAAGTTGAAGTTGTGAGATAAGTATGTCACAATTATTGGGGGAGGGGTAGGAGTTTGATAATTGATGTACAGTTAAGTTGGACTTATACAGTAAGGCAGCTCCACCCCCTTTATGAAGTGGTCTGTCTTGTCTAATGATATTGTAGCCAATAGGGAGAACTTCTGAGTTAGCTATGTTTTTATTTAGCCAGGTTTCTGTTAAAGCAACTATGTCTGGAGAGTAGTGTGCTATTGTGGCCTGGAGTTTAGGTATTTTATTTTTGATACTTCTAATATTAATATTTAATATTAAAAGATGGTTGGTTTTGCTGCTGTTGTTGATTTACCTAGGGATGAAGATAGTGGGGGCGTTATGTTCTGACATTTGTGTTGAAGCAGTTTGCATTGGACAGGATGGATTTGAACTTGGTTTGGGGTGGATGTCCCCACTTATGGTGAGCCTGGCATTAAAACTGTGATACAGATGTTGGAGTTTGGTGATGAGTGTGAGAAAGTATTGTGTTTTTTGGAATAGGAATGAGAGCATATGTGTTTAGTTCTGAATTGGTCTGTTATGTAGTTCTTGAACAATTGTGGGCAGATATTATTGTAATGTGCGGTGTCTGTATATGAGAGTGCATAATATAGTGTTGTGCTACTAAGTTTAAGGATACTGCTAGAGTGATAACTTGTGGAATTATAGGGAATTGTGAGAAGACAGACTAGACTTACTTGTGTGATATTCATGGTTATAAAGTTTCAGTTGTTTCTAGGTGGAGGTGTGGATAGGAATTATAGGGTTGCACTATATGTGTATGGATAAGTAGTGTGGGTTGATGTAATAATGCCTAGTGCAAATGAGAGTGGTTGGGAATATTTTGTGGTGGAGCAAGTGGGTGTGGTGTAATGTGATCTGACTTGAGGAGCTGTGATTGGTGGAGGTGATGTGAGGTTGAGCTGTGGGTGTGGTAGCAATTACTATAAATGCAGAGGTAGTGGGGGGCGGGAAGGGATTGGGGGCAGGGCAGGGGAGCAAAGAGAGCCCAAGCATTAGTGAGGGTGAACGGAGTGGGGCAGAGCCCACCAAGACAAGAGTAATGGGCAGCAAAAGTAAGTGTTACTTTACAAATCTGAACACTTTAAACAAATTCCTGAGGTCTAATGGCTTACTAGCAAGCAGAATGTAATTGTTGAGGAGCACTTTTGTCCTGGTGGGAGACTAGTAATTTAAAGATGTCTCCATGCTCAGCAGGATTCTTGTATAGACTTAGTACTGGGGGAGGTGGATAACACAAGGGGTGTAAACCAGGTGGAATGCAAAGAAACCAGCAAAACCAGAGAGGCAATCAGTGGAAATCTATCAGTGAAGGCCTCAGAGGGGGTGAGTAATAATTCAAACTCTACCTGTAAAGTGAGAAGAGACAGCAAATTTTATTAAGGTTAGGAGTGTGTCTTCATATTGACTTGCTTATTAGTAGCCAGTTTGTGCACAGATTAGAGTAGGGAGATGCATTAGCAATGAAGGAGAATGGACAGAGATTCAAATAAACAGGTGGGGCTTAAGTGATACAAACTAAGGCAGAAGGCATGGAGAGGGCTGCTTGATGGTTAATTTAATCACAGAGATCTGAAATAAATGTATACTGTCTATTGGACAGTTAGGATTACTGCACTAGCTGGGGGGAGAGACACAAGGCTACAACAGTTAGCTTTATTAGCATGCTGAGAACTACTAAGAAACACTGCTAATGTTATAGCTTCACTCTCATAACACATACAAGTAGAATGCCTGGGTGTACTGACCCTGCTCTTGAGGCTCAAAATGTATATCCTTGTTTAGTTCTGCAGTACTGATTCCTTCTTAGACTGTATGGGTCTAGTAAAAAGTCCTGAGTCATTTCTTGGAATGCAATACTCACTATGCAAACCAAGTAGCCACATCTCCAGAACTGTTTGAAATCCATGGCTTCTAGTACAAAAACAAGTATTCCCAGCATTACAAGTGTCATTGTTTGCACTAATGTAGTAATTTGAGTACCCATCATAGTAATACCACCTTGTTTTTGCAGCAGGTGCCGACTGCATTCCATCACTATTCAGGTGGCATGTGATAACTCTGACTATAACTTGAGCACTTATGGTCAGCACCCTACAGCATTCTTTGCAGACTGACAATAAATCACATGGATACCTCTATGTGGATGTGGTATAACCAGTGGAGTAAGATCCACTAACACTAGTGTAGAGGCTAGCAAACCAGACAGGGATGCATACAAAACCACACACCAACAGACCTGGAATATCATAGTGTGTGTATTTGTGCATCTAAAATGCAGTTTTATTGTCTGAATGTCTTTTGTAGTGCAATATACTGCATGCAAAACATGCTTTGCAGCTGTGGTATGTTACACGCTGTATAACATTACTGTGGACTCTATGGCAGTGACTGAACCATGGCCAGGGCTGGACCTTATGGATTTTGAATGTAGCCATAAGGGTGCAGAAGCTGACAACAAAAGACAGAATACAGAACAAGAACATAGTGCTGACATTCATCACATCAGAGCTGCACTTATAGCACTCTTTGGCTAACATGATGGAGTGATATTTATTAAACAGACTATATTCAGATTGTTTGTCCTTCATTTCAGCATACCTGATACCCATGTTTATACTGCTGTATCTATAAATAAATGTTACACAGCAGTACATTTCATGATTGCAAAAGTTTAAAAGTAGGCACACACTAATGATGGTTGCCATGTGTACACACATGATGTACCCCAGTTGTGAAGGAGCATAAATGGGACTGAACTTCAGCACATTTGTGTGTAATCACCTTTTCAGATGACACTGCAACTGAACACCTGCCATTTCATAAAGTTCCTGGCTGTACAGTGGAGGTCCATGTGTCATTATTTAGTTTTACTTCATCATGTCAGTACCATGCTGTGCTGTTCCCACATCAGAGACTGTAGACAAGGACCCTTCTTAAGTGCTGGCAGAAATTCTACCGTTTTTAATTTCTCCAAGTCTTTTTGGTTTCTAATACCATGATGGGAATGGACCCCATTCCTAAGTCAAAGTACAATTAAATTTCATGAAATTAGTATTGTTTCACTCTTTGACGTTAGCCAAAAGTGCTCTTCGCAGCACCCACAATGTGCCCAGTAATGACTCCTTCTGCAATTCGTATGGTGTTACATGAATTGGTAACATATCTAAATATGATTGTAAATTATTTTTTATAAGGCCAGTTGCTACTGCTACTATTGGAACTGTCTGGGTATCTTTCTTCCACATGGCTCTCATTTCTGCCTGGAGATCCAGGTATTTTATGACTTTGTGTCTCTCTGTATTCAAGACACTGTAGTCACTAGGTGTTGCGCTTTCAATGATCAATGTACTTTTGTCTTCTTTTCTTGGACCACTATATCCAGTTTTCTACCATCTATCTTTTGAACTGTTGGTATTGGGTGATCCCATGTGATATAAACTTCATCATTTTCTTTGATTCTTTGTGGCTCGTGTTTCCAATGTTTTTCAGCCACTTTGATACCATAATGTTTGCACAATCTCCATTGTAACAGTGTAAAAGTGTTGCCATATTATTATGGCTTGAACTACAAAATCTGATTAAATTCCATCAACTATCTATAGCCCACAACACTTTTTACAAACCTTCCAAAACTCCTATTCTATCCACACTCATCACTCCCTATAAATACCTGAAATCCTTAAGGTCTTCTCAGAGACTTCTAGTACATACCACTAAACCAAACAACAAGGCTGGTGACACCCTCTTTTCTAATATTGTTGGAAAAGCCTGGAATCTCCTCCCCAGTGAACTCTCCTCACTTCCCTCAGTATCATGCTTTAAAAACAAATTGAAAGTGTTCCTCAGAACACAGTGGTTATGCCCCTGTACTAAGCCTGACTAGTTATGTATCTCTTAATACTTTGCTCTTCCTACCCCTTCTACTCATTAACTGTAAGTCCTTCCTTATTAACCATAATACTATCTTACTCTAGAACATCTTGATTGTACTAGCATGCTATGTTATGCCTGTATTCTGCACTGCTGACTTTACTGTCATAACCTGTAATATGCATTGTAAATATGATTTTTTTTTTGTTTAATGTTTCCTTATTTGTTATCTTGTTAATTTCATTGTTCTATCTTGGAGCTTATCTCCCCTGGTCTCTACTGAAAATGGACATGTATCCATTTAGACTAGTCCGGTCAACAAATGTAAAATAAATAAATAAATAATAATACAGTCCCTCTGCCATTAGTGCATCACAGCCAGCAACAAGGTGTGTGACTGTTTCCAATTCGGCTTTACAAAACCTACATATGTCTGTTTCTCCTACATGTTCAATAGACTTTGTAAACCAGCATGTGTGTAGCCCACAGTCTTGGGCTGCCAATATTAACCTTTCATTTCTTGATGTGAATTCACCTCTCCTTAACCATTCCTATGTTCATTCTTGAGCAACGAGGCTCTTCCAAAAGTTTTCTATACTTGCAACTATATTTATGTTTTTTCCACATTTCTTGACTTCTCATCTAGTCCTTCACCTTATATTCTTTTTTTGTTTGTTAGCACATTCAGTTGCTGCCTGTTTTTTATCTACTTCTGGTTTAATTCCCATTCCTGCTTGACGCCAATATGCTTCTGCTAAATTAAGCAGAGATGTTATCTTAGCTTGTTAGCTTGTTATGTAATCCTGGTGGCCAGCCAATCACATTTAAAGACTACAGTCACATAAGATTCCTGGGTTATCAGGGTGCAGCACCATCTCATACTGTGACGATGCCCTCAGTATCATTAACCACAAAATGCTGAATAAAATTTGCAAAGAAGACATTAAATGTTGTTACCTTCTAGACAAAATATTGGTCAGAAGATGTGTGTGGATGCATCCAAACTATCAGAACATCCTGCCTCGCCAGTGTGAAAACAGTTCACTGTTGGGCACACGTACTGTCCCACAGAAATGGTATAATCTGCAAATTCACCAGCAGTGTCAGCACTGCCTGGCAAATTACATGTCATGGTAGGTCTCAGGTATGCATGGCCAGTGCTCTGGGGTATGTAAACATGAGGATGTGTGCCTGTTCATCCTCTGGCCTAGAATTTGTTATAATAGCAGAGGCTGACAATTCTATTCTACAGGGACAAAACCCAGCATGATGCCACTCAGTGACATCTATATGCTGATGGTGGTGTCTGTCCTTTTTTATGTACATGTTGTGCAGCTTTGCCCATTACATTGCCATGATCATCATCATAATCATCATCAATGTTTGCCACAGGTGGCAGGTCTTGTGATGTCAACTGCAGATTGGCATCCATGCTTATCTGCACCTGGCTCCATAGCATAGCCAACAATGTGACATCATCAACCCTATTTACATGAAGGGCATTGAGGCTGCAGCACTTGGTAACTGTGACAGACCCAACCCCCAACTTAACCAACTCAGCCACCCCCCCCTACCCCAAAATAGAAATACTGGCACAGGAGCATGCTTACACTTTAGTGCATTCATTTGCAGGAAGGAAGTATCTCTATCATTACATACAAAAAATATAAATCTCTTATAGCAAAAAAAAGTACACAAGTCAATTTTCACCCCATCTGTGTGTGGTTACTGTGCCATGGCAGTGATTCCTACTTCCACTGCTCTTATTAAGGGTCTCCTTTTCCCACACATTGCAGCTGAGAGCCAGTACATTGGAGCTTTGATCAGTGTATGTGAATGTGAATTATATACCCACAGGTGAAGGTGCTCAATTATCATGGCCTCACTCAGTGCCATGAACTAAGACTTTGTGCAGCTGATATACTAACATTCCTTTAACAGGAGCTAGTACTAGCTTCACCAGTAGCTGAATCTCTCCACTTTTTGTGAGGCACCATGTTCTCAGTTTTCTCTGGGCTTTGTTATGTGCATCTCTGATCTACCTTTTTATAAGGCTACAGTTTCATAGACATCTGCTACATTTCACCCTGCACTGATCAGAACCCATCATCTGCCTATCTCCTTGTGTTAATTACCATGCCCCAGTAGCACAACACTGTAAATGTGCAAACATCAAGAACTGTATTTTCCTAATTTGAAAAGGTAGTTTTCCCTTTCTTTGTTCTATCCATAGCCTTACTGAAAAACAGTCAATACTGTCTTCTGTCTTCCATGCAACATAATTTCCACTCCAGCCACAGCACATCCACTGCATGTTAGGCCTTTACTGTTCACACTTTCTTAGATATTGACAAAGGCCTCCTTACTGGAACAATATCTACAGACCTTATCAGAGCCTTTGACCTGGTTGACAACCTAGTCATTATTTATCCACCACACTGACATTGAGATTAGCTCTAACACTATTCCCTGATTCCAGAATTACTTATCCTACTGACATTTCTTAGTAAATTTTAACATCAGTACATTGGCCGACAGTCCTTTGCTTAAGGAGTCCCTCAAGGCTCCGTGCTGACCCCCTCTTCTTTTGTTCATTTTTATAAACAAGTTCAAACTCGACTTTCCCCACCTTCCAATCTTACTACTCTTCTGCCCTTCCGTTTCCTCTAGCTTACTTAGACAGCCTCCATTGTAAAATCTTGGATTTCATAGATACCGAGGGCCTCTCTTGCAAGCATCTAAAACCAGACCAGTGCTCTAACCACTCCCTTTCTACCCTTGGACCTAAGCTCTGGAGGGATCTTCCCTCAAATCTTAAAGACCACTGTAACTCCTCCTCCTTTCAGGCACAACTTAAAGATCATTTCACAACACAAGCTGCTTGTAAATGCTCTACTTCAGGACAGGTCACATAACCATGTCTTCTTAATCTCCGACACACACTGCCTATCATTTTCACTATATCATATCTTATAACACCTAATATGTTGCTGCTCTAACTGATGTAAATATTGTACATCATATTATGTAATAGTGAATTCTGTTGACTACCTTCTTAAATTATTTTTTCTATTGTATACTAAATATTCTTTGTTTTTTAGCATCCTCTTTTCTTATATAACTTTTTTTTTTATTTTTCACACGATGTGCGTTCACATTCTGGACTGAGACTGAAATTTGTCCAGTGGGAGTAGTGCTCTTCCCCAGTTAACAAACTGTATAAATGAATACATAAATAAACAGCATTACAAAGAATGCTAATCGAACCTCAGAAAGGGACATAGTGGCACAGATGTCCCAATGTATCAGCTTTTGCAGTACAATCAGTAGGAATATGATGAATTGCTAAATAATGCAATAATGACATCTTGATAAACTCTGCTTCTCATACATACATACATGCATACATAATTAGGACGAGTGGAATATAGTTTTTGAATGACATGTCAAAAGACTATGCTGTAGCATCAAGCAAAGTAACTAGCAATTTATACTGAGTTGCACTAACCACCTGCCTGTCAAATAAGGTGCAAGCATGTGTATTGTTTTTTTTTTGTGGGGGGTATATTTTTCCACCTGCCTTGGTGACCATCAGGCTCCCCTCCCTCTGCATACTGCATACAGCTTGCTTATTCCCTCAGAGGTGATAAGGCTATGCCCCCCTTGTGTTCCTCCTAAGAGTGAGAGATAGGCAGTTGAGACAGGATCTGCTATATATATCCAAGATGGGTGTTTTGCTTAGGTCTGTGACCCCACTGTACATATCCGATAGAGCCCCCAGGGCTCAGAATTCAGTAATTGGTGAATCAGCAAAAGAATACCTATTACGTCTGTGAAATAACCCCACAGGACTGCCCTGTTCACTCAATATGAGGGTATTGCCATGTGATGTCTAGTCTCCATCAGGGATTCTACCATGGGAATGAGTGTCCAGACAAGTGCCCTACTGCATGCCCCTGAAGCGAGGTGAGTAGGCAAAGCAATGTCATTCCTCCTATTCCCCATGACAGCTCCAGCATGAGCTCAATACACTCCTTGAACTCATATCACCTATGTTATAATCAGCGCTTTATATTTGTATGCTATCACAGCTGACCATGTGAATATGCATTGATCAACAATAATGGGCATGCGCCTTTGAGACACCACAACTTGTAATATATTTTTTTTAACAAAGGAACAGCTGTGCCACATATTTGTGCAGTATGAAAAATTCTGCTCTTAATATTCACAACTAGACTTGGTACCACCAATCCACATGTGGAGGATGTACTCAAGGGGTCTGTGGTGTATAAAAGGTAACAAATACACATTACCACAACACAGTTTGCTGCACCATGGAACTCATTCCATGGCTTCTTTGCTGGTATGTGTCATCAGCATTATAGTGTACATAACTTTGTTAGTGTTGCACGATTGCAGGTGTTTCATGTGTCCTGTTATTAAGCAGCTTGTGTCATAAATCAAGATGGCAACATATCTACTCTTAAATACAGTTTACAGTACCTTTGCTCTCAAATTGAATTGTGATTATTAATTTTGCATCTTTGTGTTAATATTGATTGGAATAAGCTCTCCCGCAATCCCCCAGTTCCTCTATTAACTTATTCAGCTTCAGTCAACTTATTTTTTCTGCCACTCGCATACACAAAAACTCCAGCTCCATTCTTGATTGTCTCTTAACTTCCAACCCTAGTCAGTATCACAATCCCTCCACCTTACCAGACTCAATAAGTGACCACCTCCCTATCTCAATACTAAGGCTACCTTCTCAAACCCCTAAAACCCACCTCTAGAGACAGTGCCGTAAACTATCCAGATTCAATGCAGAAACTTTTAACTACCAACTCTCCCTGATCAACTGGTCTTACCTGCATAGCCTTCCTCTAAATTATGCCATTCTTGAATTTAGCACAATTTTCCTAAACATACTAAATGCCCTAGCTCCCTTTAGGAAAATTTGTATCAAAGCAAATCTTACGCCCTGGCTCTCCAAAGATACCCTTTCCACCATGAAACTTAGAGACAATACCTGGAAACAATGGTCTAAGTCTAAATCTCCTTCTCTCCTCCTTAAACATAAAGAACTCAGAAACATCACTAAGAAACTTATTATTCAGGACAAACCAAAATTCTGTCAAGAAGCCCACTCCACCTAGTTTTCTAATCCAAAAAAAATTCTGACACACTATGAACAGTATACTCCATCCTGGTAAACCCTCTACCCCCAACCCCTTCCCTGACAAAACCCATCTTGACACTGCACTCTTCTAAATAATTACATTATAGACTCTATCAGAAAACTAATCCCACCAGACTACAATCAAAAAGTACCACCCAACCACAATCAGCCTTCTCCCTGAAACCTGTTTCCACTGCCTATAGCAAATCCCTTCTTCTAAAACTGACACCTTGCTCACCCTCTTTTTACAACCTACCCGCACAGTTTGTTAAACTTGCTGCCAACTCTATAGAATATCCTATCTCAATTCTTATTAACCATTCTATCAAAGAATCCTCACTCCCTGAGATCTGGAAATTCTTCTATATTATTCCACTTCACAAGGGAGATAACTCCACCGAACCTACTAATTACCGACCAATAGCCATCCTTTCCCTGTCTCAAAAATTCTCGAGAAATGCATTCATAGGCAATTTATGTCCTATTTACTTCATGAATACCTCCTGACCCACTCTCAGCATAGATTTAGACCTCACTACACCACATCCACAGCCCTGCTATCTTTTACCCAGACTGTAGCAGAAGCAAGGGACAACAATAAACTCATATCATTGTGTGTTCCTCGACCTCTGTAAAGCTTTTAATACCATCTCCCACCCTAAACTCCTCTCTAAACTATCCAAACTTAACCTCTCTACCTCCACTACCCTCTGATTCTCCAGCTACCTCAACAACCGACATCAATCTGTTAAATGGCAGACTTCCTACTCACCCTGCTTACCTATCCAAACTGGTGTCCCCCAAGGATCCATACTCCGCCTCCTTCTCTTTAATATTTTCACTAACAATCTTCACTCTGTCTATAGTTCATCCTCACTAATCCAATACATTGGCAATTCTACCCTTATCACCCTCTCTGACAACCTCACTGACCTACAGTCTGTCACACAGACTTCCTTTAATATCAACAAACACTGGCTAACTGACAACCAACTAATCTTTAACCCAAAGAAAACCAAACTCCTCCTTTTCATCCCAAAATCTTTATCCCATCTTAAAACATCTTTCAGTTTCTCTTCTGTTGACAACATCAATATCTATGCAGAATCTATTACAAAACTTCTAGGAATCACTATTGGTGACCAACTGAAATGTGACCATCACATCCTACAGTGCAGTAAAAAGACCAATCAAAAACTAGATTTGCTGTATACACAAAAAAAATCTTAACTAACACCACTAGGACATCACTTGTACAAGCCTATCTTCTCTCCTGCCTACTCTACACTTCCCCTATATTCACACACATCCAAGCAAATCTCCAAACCAAACTAGAACAAACCTACAACCAGATAGCCAGATTTGCCTGTAATCTCCCCTACAAATCCCATCACTGCCTCGCACTAAAAAACTTCAATGGCTCAAGTTCCCACAACTACTCCAACTTTCACAGCTACAAATTGCACATTCTCTTTCCTACAAACCTGAAAACTGTCCCTCCCTGTCCACCCTCCTATCCCTCTACAAACTTGCACAAACTCCCATCTAACATACGACATATCCAGTCTTCGCTCCTGTTCAGAAAAGAAGTGAAAAAATACCTTGCCAACTCTCCCTCCTGCAACTGCCACCACCGCACCTAATCTGGCTCTACCACACTAGAACTATTCCCTTCATATATTATATATACTTACAATCCTGTGACGCCATAGCTACACCACTGAACACTCTTAAAAACTAAACTTTCCTCCCAACTGTTGCCCCCTATTTTACTTCTTATTTCCCTGGCCACCCCAACGCTTTCCTCCTCATTTCCTTCTCTTCACTCTATCTTTGCCACCTCTCCTTCCACCCCACCCACTATAACCAACACAACTGCGAGTCTTTGCTATTCTCTGTCTCTTCGGTTATTCTTCAGTCTTCACTCCACTCCACTTCCTGTTCCTCTATTGTGTTCTTTCCTCTTCATTTCCTTCTCTCCACTCTATCTTTACCACCTCTCCTTCTACTCCACCCAGTATAACTGACACAACTGTCATTCTTTGCTATTCTCTGTCTCTTTAATTATTCTTCATGCTTCTCTATGCTCCACTTACTATTCTTCTATTTTGTTCCACCAACTCGACCTCTATAATTTTGTTGTTGTACATGCATAAAATGCCTATTTTTAATGATTTCTACAAGGCATTAATGTGGTTACCCACGTGTCTCTTTATCTTGCCCTTTTTAATGTTCCTAAACTTGCAATATAACTTGGTATGGTTATGATATATCCATATTATTTTTTGGTATCATCTTTTTTATCATGTGTTTGTGGAACGTTGTCGATACTTTTAATGATTATCTACAAGGCATTAAAGTTGTTACTCACATGTCTTTTTATCTTGCCCTTTTTATGTTCTCAAACTTGCAATGTAACTTGGTTTTGTTATGATATGTGCATATTATTTTTGGCATCATCTTTTTTATTATGTGTTTGTGGAGCTTTGCCCCTCAGGTCTCCACTGAAAATGGGCCCCCAGCCCAGTGGACTAACCCAAAAAGACAATAAATAATAAATAAATAAATTATAGGGATATTTAAGAAATTGAAAACACATCAGAGATATGGAAAACTATTTCCTTAAAACGCAAAGTGGTGAACAGTCATGCATACCTGGGCAATTATAGTTTAAATAGGCTGACATAAGTTAGACATTCTCTGTCACTATTAGGCTTGGTGACTAGGCCCTGGGTGCAACATTAAAACATTTATTGTATTACAGCATGCCTGCATGACACCCTGTTAACTTTGTGTGGGTTTACAGTGTGCAATTAGTACAATTTTGTGTTTACATAAAGAAATGCACCAAAGAAAACTCAGAAACATAGAGGCCTACATGTTGGTGATGGTGGACGGAAAAAGGACTGTTTGCAGGAAAGGGTCTTTTTTACTTCCCCAGCTATTTAGGACAAAGTGAAGACAGCTGAAGTGGCATATAGACCCCTATAGCTGTTGTTCTCCCTCTCTCTCTCTCTCTCTCTCTTTCTCTCTCTGTCTTCCATGGCTGTCATATGGAGACTGGGTTAGCAGGGCCTCAGAAAGCATTACAACAGCTCACTCACAGAAATGGCTGTCAGCAGACAGCATCTACATGAGATGTATGGAGAATATCCATCCCAGGATCTTGATGAGCTTTCACTTTATTACTGACACAAATATAATTGTCTTTTTCTACTAGATAAAACAAACAAAGCTCACATTCTTTGTATATACTTCACAGACAAGAGGACTGGGGATGAAAATAGACACTAATATACAGACAGAAATTGGAAGTCATATCAGAAAGATGGCAAGCAATGCAGTTTTCTGTAACCTGGCCTATGTTGTAATTATATTCTGTAACGGATGAATAGAAGAAGGGACTTGTTCATGCCACATCTTTTGTGTGAGTCCTGATATTCACACAAATGTACACACACAGACACACAGACATACACACACATACATACACATGGATGCACACACACATACACACAAACACACACACACACACACACACACACACACACACACACACACACACACACACACACACACACACACACACACACACACACACACACACACACACACACACACACGTGCACACACACACACACACACACACACACACACACACACACACACACACACACACACACACACACACACACACACACACACACACACACACAATTCTTGCAGGCAAAAAAAAAATCTGAATCTTTCCTACTGAGTTTATCAGCTGGGCTGCTTGAACCATTCTTTTATAGTGGTTTGCCACCTGCAAGTATAACATCAGTTGTAATTAAGGCCCATTTAGGAAAAAAGTGTTAGCAGCAAAAGTTCCAGCAAAAGCAAAAGTACAAAGCTACTTGGAATCTTCTCTCCCATGTTACCAAATCTAGCTCAGTAATACTGGACTATTCATGTCAAAATGGTACATATCAGTCTGTGTTACATTCTTCTACTTTCTGTAATACACTTTAGTAGTAAATTACCTACCTAAAGTCATATGGTTTAATTAACAAATCTATGATGCCCTTAAAGTATGGACCAGTGAAAGGACTGATGTTATGTGCTGTTGGCAAAATGTGCTGAAGATGATCAGAAACTTTATAAGTTTTTAACAGCATGGCAACTACTTACGCAGTATGAGTATCATTACTGTTGATGAACTACACATGCAGTATGAGTATCATTGCTGTCGATGAAGTACACATGCAGTATGTGTATCATCACTGTCGATGAACTGTACATTCAGTATGAGTATCATCACTGTCAAAGTACATATGCAGTATGAGTATTATCACTGTCGATGAACTACACATGCAGTATGAGTATCATCACTGTCGATGAACTACACATGCAGTATGAGTATCATCACTGTCGATGAACTACACATGCAGTATGAGTATCATCACTGTCGATGAACTACACATGCAGTATGAGTATCACCACTGTCGATGGGCAGTATGAGTATCACCACTGTCGATGAAGTACACATGCAGTTTGAGTAGCATTACTGTTAATGAACTACACATGCAGTATGAGTATCACCACTGTTGATGAAGTACACATGCAGTATGAGTATCATCACTGTCGATGAAGTACACATGCAGTACGAATATCATCACTGTCGATGAACTACACATGCAGTATGAGTATCATCGCTGTCGATGAAGTAGACATGCAGTATGAGTATCATCACTGTCGATGAAGTACACATGCAGTATGAGTATCATCACTGTCGATGAAGTACACATGCAGTATGAGTATCATCACTGTCGATGAACTTCACATTCAGTATGAGTATCATCACTGTCGATGAACTGCACATTCAGTATGAGTATCATCACTGTCAAAGTACATATGCAGTATGAGTATCATCACTGTCGATGAACTGCACATTCAGTATGAGTATCATCACTGTCAAAGTACATATGCAGTATGAGTATTATCACTGTCGATGAACTACACATGCAGTATGAGTATCATCACTGGTGATGTGTCGATGAACTACACATGCAGTATGAGTATCATCACTGGTGATGAAGTACATATGCAGTATGAGTATCATCACTGTCGATGAAGTACACATGCAGTATGAGTATCATCACTGTCGAACTACATATTCTATATGAGTATCATCACTGTCGAACTACACATTCAATATGAGTATCATCACTGTTGATGAAGTACACATGCAGTATGAGTATCATCACTATCGAACTACACATGCAGTATATCATCACTGTCAATGAAGTACACATGCAGTATGAGTATCATCACTGTCAAAGTACACATGCAGTATGAGCATCATCACTGTCGATGAAGTACACATGCAGTATGAGTATCATTAAGGCCAATGAACTACACATGCAGTATGAGTATCATCACTGTCGATGAATTACACATGCAATATGAGTATCAGCACTGTCGATGAACTACACATGCAGTATGAGTATCATGTAAATTAAACTAATAAAATGTAGACCAACCCAGCTCCACGACAATCAAAGGCTTTATTAGACAAAACCAACGAAACAATGAACCAACAATGAACGAACAGTGTACAAATAAAATATCAATTTCACTTAGCACTTTCACCCGTCCAACAACAACTTGGGCATCATCAGAGTGATAAATAAAATGTGAAATCCCAGTTCTTAAATTCACTCAGTACACACTCTTCGTATAGCCAATCAAAAGTCTTAAACAATTGAACAATTAATAATTTAACTATTTGACCTTCAAAAAAGTAATAAATAAATAAAAATGTTACAAATAACGAAAGAAATAGTCATTAAAATAATGTTAGCAGTACTAATATCACATTATATGATAAAAATACCTTAAACTAACAATCTGTATAAAATGTATCTACCTAGTAAAAACAATAATAACCAATTTTAATTTTTATTTATTTATTTATTACTTTTTTGAAAGTCAAATAGTTAAATTATTAATTGTTCAATTGTTTAAGACTTTTGACTGGCTTTATGAAGAGGCCGTGTGTACTGAATGAATTTAAGAACTGGAATTTCACATTTTATTTATCACTCTGATGATGCCCAAGTTGTTGTTGGATGGGTGAAAGTGCTAAGTGAAATTGATATTTTATATGTACACCGTTCGTTGTTGATTCGTTGTTTCATTAGTTTTGTCTAATAAAGCCTTTGATTGTCGTGGAGCTGGTTTGGTCTACATTTTATTAGTATGAGTATCATCACTGTCGATAAAGTACAGACAGAAATGATCTATATAAAGGGCAGTTATAATGCCTGTTACCATCATAATCATTGCAAAACATTTCGTAGCCTACTGCTGGAAATTTAGAAGATGAAATGAGTGACCCACCAGATGTCCATGACTAGAAAATGATTATCTCCCCTTTCCCAAAGCCTTGGTGTACTGCATATTAAAAAAAATAGTTAATGATGCTGCACTTTTCATTCCTTCCTACAGCACCTAGTACACCATGTCAAAAAAAAAAAAATTTGCATCTTCTGGTGCAGAAAAAGCATATTCTGTAGCTGAACTTTTCACAGTGGCTTAGCTTTCTCACATCATCTGAAGCAGGTCTATATTCAGCTGATAATAGAAACCACATTATGTGTGTTTAGATTATGCCTAATGAAGTATTTCATCAGAAAGTTGGAAGGTATACAAAGCATGATACATGGGATAGTTTTTGTAAGGATTTACTACAGGTACTATTGTGCTAGTAGCTTGCAGTATACCTGCTCACTACCACTTGCTCAAAAAAGCAAGTGCTCAAACTCTCTCAAGCTCAAGCTCATGTTTCTACATAGCCTTCTCATCACCCAACCCTATAAAATGGCATAGCCCTACTAAAACATAAACTCTAACCCAAGATCTCCCACCCAATTGCCAGTGTACCTTCTCACTCCCTTATCTTAGACCTACACTTTCCCTCCATAACACCAAATTCCCTGCTCACTCCCTAAATCTGAAACTCCAACTCCTGTCCCAAAAACTTAAATTCTCCAATTGTTCCCTAAACCTAAAACTCCAACCCTTCATTCCTAAACCTAAATTCTCAAGTCAAACCCTAATCCTAAAATTCCCTTCTCACCCTCTTACCCAAATACTCTCTTCCCACTCCCTAACTCTAAAATACCCCTCCAAGTAAAATAAAAGCATAGCAAGGGTGGGGCAAAAGATACAGTTGCCGCACAAGGTGTTAGGACACATGATAGGGAAGTGTAGTTCCAGCATTGTTATTTTTATACTGGCATTTCTGAATGCTGGTACAGAAATAAAGCAGTTTAACTTCAGAACTGTATGGCAAAGATGCTGCAAGCCAATTGCTACAAATGTAGTAATCACTTAATACAGTTTAAATGTGAAGAATTCTTTCTCTTTTTTTTTCTTTTTTTCTTTATTTTCTCTTCTTTTCTTTTTTGCTCTTCAAAGATCTGAGGGGGTGGAGGTGTCCCCTTCCAAAATACTTGCAGTTATTTTTTTACTGGATTTATTCCACAACCAGTTGTGCTCAGTGAGATGGTTGCCTGTTGACTTGTAACTTCATAAGTGATAGTGAACATGTACTTAACAGAATATGTTATTAGCACTTACATTTGGCATAACTAGTCATCAATAACTGCAGGTATGGATATACCTATATCTACACTTGTGTTGTCTGCATAATCATTTACAAGGATGAGATGTAAATACACAAGTGCTTGTCTTTCAAATACTGCTACTCTGAGCTTAACTGTCAAAAAAGGTATTTTAGAGAAAATAAAAACTCTGAGGAAGAAATATTCCATTTTCATTTCATATAGTCAGGGAACAGTCTTTGAGTCTTTTAAAACTGTGTGGGTATCCCCAGACAATGATTTCTGGAGGAGGCCAGAGAGGCTGACATAGGGGGAATAGTGTGAGGGAATAGCTGAGCTTCATTAGAGGTGGGACAAATATCAGCCTGTCCCCTTTGTATACCTACACCTTGGTGCACCACGTAGTCCATCACAGGGTGGAAGATACAGCCATTAGGCCTTAAGTGGAAACCTTACCTGGGAAAAGGAAAATAACTCCCTGGATTCCTTAGGTTCTTTGACTGGCCCCAGTTCTTTGAGTAAGCCAGGGGAGTCTTAGACGGAGGTAGTAGACCCGGTGAGAATGAGGGAAAAAGACCACATGATGTAAGAGGGTGTGAAAAAGAGCTAAAACATAATAATAATAATAATAATTATTATTATTATTATTATAATAACAATAATAATAAAAGATAAATGTTAGTACTGACATAATTCTATACCAGGTGTTCTTTTTAAAACAAACTTGAAAATTTTTGCCTGTCTTGATATTTATTTTTTAAAGAAATTGTTTTATGCCATCTGTTTGGAAAGATATACCCTCGGATTCACTAATCTTCCATGCAAGGACTAGCTTAGTCCTGCATGGAAGCACCCATTTATGAGCAGGATGGCAGCGCACCATGCATACTAACAAGGCACACTGCCCAAGCTCCTAGGCTTACATGGAGCATGTACGAGTGCAGGGGGCATGTCTGAGAGCAGAACTCTCAGAATAAACATGCAAGGTGTTAAGAAATGAGTGAGATTGCTCATAAGTGTCCACATATCCCCACCAACAGTCCCCCATGTGTACAACAGCAACACTACATAAAAATCAAATGAAAAAAAACTTTATTTGTTTTTAAAAATCCAAGTACAGCTAACCATAGGTGCGAAGGTGTGCCCATTGCTCAGCTATGGTTATATCAGCTTAAAAGGCTGAAGAGGATAACAAGGAAGATATATGCAAATGAAATGCACAGCAATAGTGTATTGGGCAGAGCATTTGCCTAACGAGCAGGCATTCCCGGTTCAAGTCCCACTTGTCTATTTTACATTGCAAAGCACGTTATAACCAATATTTATGTTGCAAAACCCACTAAAAATACAAATATTTATGAACTGGAGTATTGCAGGAAATGCACATGTGAAGTGTCAGTGTCACAATGAATAAGGCACTAGTAAGCAGGTTTAAGCACAAATAAGCAGTAGTACGCATATGTAAGCACTAGTAAGCATGTTTAAGTGCATTTGCACAGGGGTAAGCATTGCCTACACAGATTAAGAAAAGTAGAGGCTAACTGAGTATAAGAAACTGTAACCAAACGTTAGCAGTGCTTAGCTCTGCACAAACCTGCGCACACCCACTTACAACTGCTTTAAAGTGCCTTAATCACTCTGTATCCAATGACCCATGGATAGCCCAGCAACAAAATCAGCAGCCTCTGCAAGGCTTGAACTCAGTACTCTGCACACTAGAGTCATAGCATTTAACCACTAAGCCATCATAGCAGTACATATGATGGAGGTTTCCACAAATAAATCCTCACCATTGGAAATCAAACTGAACATGTGAAAGGAATCAATGTACAGTGTGATGTTGTATAACCTGCTACATAACATAAATATATGAAGTGGAGTACTGCAGTAAGGCCTGATGTGAGGTGTTATTGTAATAAAGTGTTGAAGTCCCCAGGACACCATACAGTGTATGTACACATGCATCATGGATACCAGACACATATATAACATGTAACAAATAATAAATCAATGCCAAAAGGAAAATTTAATGCAAATTAGGTAAGCAGGTGTGCCCATAGCTTAGCCTTTTCAAAACCATCCAATCATGGGAAATTGCAGGAAATCAGGCATATTTAAACCCCACAGGTGCCAACAATTCCCATAACTGGTTGCAGCTCCTTACTGTAGGTAGAATGGCTGGAGTTGGGGAAGGCACTTGATTTAGAGCACAGCGCTGGGGCACCCATGAGTCCAGATTCATGGTATGGCTCCTGTTAAAACACCATGAGGAGAGACTACTGCAAGGCCAGTACCAGGGCTCTCAGTATAAAGTGGTGTCCTGTGACAGTTTCACCCATGACCTCACCAGTGCCACTGGTATCCCCTGGACTGGTGAGCAGGTCAGGCATCGCCATGCTGACCTGAAGTGGCAGAGGGGTGATCTCTTGGACCAGTGGATCCAAGAAGCAAGGCAGATGGCTGATGCCTTAGCACTGAGTAAGTACCCATTCTACCACATAGATAATGATAGCCTAGCTTGTGTATACTATGGATAGGTAATGGCTAAATATCACTGTATTTCTCTGACAGCTGCAGATGAGCGGACTGCAAACCAGGAAGCCCATGCTGCTAGGCTGCAAAGGCTGCATCATGAGGCAGGTTAGTTATATTCCTGCATGTACTGTCATAACAAATAAATAAAACAGTTCTGGAAAGTGTTCTACCAGTAAAGAAGTGTATTGTGTATGGGATGTACTGAGTAAATCAGACAATATGGCAGGAAGACTGTCATATAAGTTGCGTGGAAATAAAGGTGTAATATCTTGTGAATAAAAGTATAACCCCTGGAGTTCTTGTGTACATCCTGCTTTCATATGTTGTTATAGTGTTGCATTCTATAAATAGTACTGTTGTATTAAGCAGTGTTCCCACACTGTTGAACGCAGTTAAAATGTGTAGGCAGTTCAGTATAACAATGATGGAAGTCCCAAGAGGTCAGTCATATAGAACAACAAAGGGAGACTTAAACAGAAACCATTGGAATGCTTTACACCAATTCCCTGATAGCACAGTGTACTGTGATGTTAACTGTAATATTTTTACCACACACAGCAGGGGTTCAAATCTCGGAAGTGGTAGTAAGTTGTATGCATAATCATACCCCACAACTGTACAGATTTTGCGAGAATGTTCAGATAGTACGCTGTAAGCATAATCATAACCATCAACTGTACAGACTGTGGCAAAATGGTCAGATAGTAAGCTGTATGCATAGCCATACTCCTCAACTGTTCTGATCTGTCCAGCATGTCCAGATAAATGGCCCAAATCTGCTTCCTGGTAACCTGTTCCCCTGACAAACCAATGTGAGATGATCTAAGAAATGTAGGCAGTTTATACTGACATATAATGGATAGTCAGACCTGAACATAACAAGAGAATGTATATGGAAACAAACCTGTCATTGTAGCATCTCAACCAAAGTGTATGACAGCTATTCCAAAATATGTCACATTAACACCTGCATCCTGTCAAGCCTTGACCAGAGTGTGAATATGTACATGAATGCAATTACAAAAAAAACTAAAAGCCACGGAGTCACCAATAAGTGTCCAGTCACCTCTAAACAAGTATTTGTTACACAGCGATGAACAGCAAACCACGCCAAGAAAATATGAACAAAAAAACAGCAAAACGCCATAAAAATGTGCTTAACCATTTACATTTTTATGGCGTTTTGCTGTTTTTTCCTTGTACGATAAACCGTTCATATTTTCTTGGCGTGGTTTGCTGTTCATCGCTGTGTAACAAATACTTGTTTAGAGGTGACTGGACACTTATTGGTGACTCCGTGGCTTTTAGTTTTTTTTTGACCAGAGTGTGTGCAATAATGGATTGTTAGGTATGTGTATAACATCAACATGGAAACCTGGAGTATGTGTAGTATTTGTCAGGAAGTTTTAACAAAGATTTTCTCCATAGCTATAACAGGTAAGAGGTGTATACTGTAGGTACAACACAGGTCACGTATATACTTGTCTACAAGCATGGAATCTGGGAGTATGTGTAGAAATTGTCAGGTAGTGTTAATGATTTTCTCAACAGGTATAACAGGTAAGAGGTGTAGACTATACGTAAGACACAGTCCATGCATATGCTAATCTTCAAACATACCACTGTACAAAGTAAGGACATTGGGTAGTGTAATAATACATGTAAGGGACAGATCACTGCAGTGACTAAGAAAGTTGTGAAATCTACACGTATATATTAGTTGTTAACTGACTTCTTTCTCTCACCCCCTCCATATGTGCAATAATAACCTTATTACACACCTCAATGGGTACGTGTACACTCCAAACTTTTGTTGGGACATATGTCCAATTGGTTTATAAATATTCACATTTGGTTCTATGCATGTGCCATGTTAAAATACTCCCATATTGGTGGCCTGTTGCCATCAATGAAACCTACATGCTATTGTAATGGCCACTGTTGTCTCATATATGCATGCGTTCTGCTTGATCTGCAACTGTTGTAAACTAGTGTATTGGGTTAATGGGCATACCTATGCATGCTGTTATAACAAATCCTGAATGCTGTTGACTATGACTAACTGATATCCTTCTTAGAACTGCAACACCATAGCTCGTATGGGAAGGCTGGTCCCAGCGGACCCACCTGTCCCACCTCAGCTGGGCATGGCACTGGGCAACATTATGTCGGGGGCCCAGCCTGGGACCTCCTCCTCCATTGGCCCTGCACCACCTTTGGGTGGAACCGCCGCAGGGGGTGGGGCTGTGCCCCCCCCCCAAGACCAGGGGTGGAGAAGTACCTGTCACCCGCCATCAGGTCCTGCCCATGGTGCGTAGGGAGATTGACAAGGTGATTTGAGACCAGCTACGCCAGCTTGAGGGCTGCATGGCACAGTTAGAGGGTGAGCCTGCCCCTCCTACCCAGCCCCCAGCACAGCCATCTTTGGGCCCGTGAAGATGCAGTGGTGACTGCCCATGGGTGGGGACCTCAGTCCCACTGTTTTCATTTGGGGGCTCATGGGCTTGCAACTTACAAACACCCCTCCCCGTCCAAGGTGTTTACCCCCCACATGTATCATAAACCGCCCCTATATGTGTCTTGTTTGTCTTGTCTGCTAACTTACCATGTCAAATATACCTACTACCCCTCCCCAACATCCCACTCTCACCTGAAAAAGAAAAAAAGAGCAATCTGTTCCCACAGAAAATTTTCGCCCCATACATAGCTGTCCATTTCGCCCACCTGTCCACTGGACGCATGTAATCCAGTCTAATTGGCATCACAAATTATTACTGTTGTCCTCACCCCCATCCGGGGGTTTGAGTTTCCAAATCTACCTCCAAAGTCAGTGTATATGCACAGCTGTTGCTGTAGAAGAAATGGGCAGCTATGGACCTTCCCTAAAGCCATCCTGCACATCCCTGGATATTTTCCCAACTCTCTCCCTCTTTGTGCCCCTTTTTTCACCATTTTCCTATCAACCCCTTTTCCTTTTTGTTTAAAGTAATTAGCAAGGGGGTAAGCAGAAGTAAGCACTTTTAAGCAGCAGTAAGCAGGTTTAAGTCTGATTGCATGGTGGTAAGCAATGCCTACACTGGTTAAGCAATATATAAGCTAACTGAGTGTAAAAAGCTGTAACCAGAAGTTAGCAGTGCTTACCTCTGCACAAACCCACACAAAACCACTTACAACTGCTTTAAAGTGCCTTAATCACTCTGCATCCAACAGCCCGTGTTCTGCCCAGCAACAAAATAAACAGCCTCAAACCCAGGACCCTGCACACCATAGACAAAGTGATGTAACACTAAGCCATGCCAAATATAAATGCATCTGCTGTTTTCAGAAACATATCATCCAGTCCAGGCATGAAACAGTACAGAGAATGTATACCAGCATCTAGATGTATGTGTGTGTAAATATATTAATATCTAAACAGATACAACATATTTATATATGTGTATATATATATATATATATATATATATATATATATATATATATATATATGTCTAAAAATAAATACATATATATTAATATATATGAACATATATACATGCAAATGCCTACATTGACACATATATGTGTCTACACCTATATGTCTACATATACACAGCAAGTTACATATGTGTACGCAGATATATATCTATGTAGGTATATACGGACATAGTTATATATATGTAAGCAGATCTATATATCTATATATATATATATATATATATATATATATATATATATATATATATATATATATAGGTATATATGGCCATACATCTGTAGATAGCAATGGCAGATTAACAAAAACACATACGTCCACATGCACTGTTAATGGGGATGAGAGGCCCCACACACTATACATCTTGTATGAATAGGCATCCCACCCCCACAGCCAAACACATCTGCCCTGCAATACATTACCAAGTGTTGCACATCCCATAACTAGGACCTGATATGACATGGGCGCAAGATGTTAACAGTACTACATCCCACCTGTATGATGTCAGGCTGGTATTGGTAACATATCATGCAGTACAGTCTGCCTCCCATAGGAAATGTGAAATGTGGAAGCCATCAACATCCCCAGGATACAGATACACAGACACAGATATGCAGATACAGATATAAATATGTATGTGTATATATCTATGTGTATATATATATATATATATATATATATATATATATATATATATATATAGATAGATAGATATTTTTTATTTATTTTATTTATTTAAAAAAAAAAAATATATATATATATATATATATATATATATATATATATATATATATATATAGATATATAGATAGATAGATAGATATAGCTATACATGTGACTACACATACACAAGCAGATATGTGTACAGTAAGATACATATGTAGAAGGTGCACACAATATGGAACAGCCACTATGCCTACATTTAAGACCTGAACAACTGGACCCTGTATGGGCCAACCATACAAGTGACAATCACTACCTGCAACATATACCCACAGAGAGGTCATAGGAAAAAACACCACACACAGGTTTGCAGAAATAGAAAACCTTTAATTGTGTACTATTACAGTTCTATACACCATGTCATATAGCTGTTCAGACACTGACATCCATATAAATAGAGTAATGCAACTATGAAACAGTTATACTAACACAGTAGTCTGGAAAGGTTCACAACTGTAGGAATCAAGGTGTGTTTTGCATTACTAAAATACTACTTTTTCTCAACTTTCTCTCCTGTCTTCTAGCTTTTTTGCCCCGATTTACCCCTGCGATTCACCTGGGTGGACACCTAAACCTAACTAAATTAATACAGCTCATCCAAGCAATTGTAACAACTCTGCTGCCTCATCCCCTTTTGAAATTGAACCAAAGAAGAATCTAAGGAAGTATGTGCATCGGCTGCTAAACCTTTAATTACCTTACTGTTAAGCCTTGCTAGCTGTTTTATTACAGTCCCTGCCAGGAAAGCCAGCAGCCTAACCCCCCTTGTTTCCAGCTTCTCTGCTCTTCCCTCTCTTCCCGTTCCCTCACTTATATTAGCTCCCCTTCTTCCTTCGGTCCAACTTGGTCCAGAGAATATCCTTGTGGACTAAGGTGTACTTCTGCTTTTGTCCACTAGGTGGCAGCCTCCCCCACTAACATAGACCTCACTTTACTCACTTAAGTATTCTCTCTAAGCTCTAACAATTTTTTTCCTCACTCTATTTCTCCTACACTCTTTAGCCCACTCTATGCTCTAACATTTCTTTTCTCACTCTGTCTCCTAAACTCTCCTAGCCCACTCTTCCCCAACACATCCAGGTCCCCTCTACTTACCTTTCAGCATACTTACCCCCCTGCACACAACGCTCCACTGATATGTTCTTGATCCTCTCCAGCCCTCTTTGGTTCTACCCGCTCTGTTCGCCCTGTGGGCTCACTCCGCTCCCCTACCCTGCCCCCAATTCTCACCTGCCCCCAGCACATCTACCTATATTCCCCCATAACCACACCCACTTCCATCCTACTCCAATCAATCACATATTCTCTAAAAATAACCACTCCCTTATTTCCCACCCAAACTAACCTTCATTAACTTCCAAGACTATCCCTCCTAGCCAATAGGATTCCTCTTTACCCTCAACTCCCACTCCCTAACCACTCCCTCTCCACTCCTAAACACAACTCTCCACTCTTATACTATTAATTCAGTCCTTAGCAGCCCCTATATACATATATCTCCCTTAGAACCACATTTACTTCATCAACAACATTTCAACTCTACATACTCCCCATTTCATTATGCTTTCAAAAACCTCATTCATCTCCTTTTTACTTCTAATAATTCTTAATTTATCCTACCTTTTCTACCTCACCCAACCCCTTAACTCGTACCACTCACAATCCCTCCATGTTACCAACCACCTAAACTCCTTCCTACCATATTCACACACTCCTATTTCTCCACATCTATATCCTATAAATAACCTCCTACTTTTCCCATACAAACTTATCACCTCTCAAAAACATGTTACCCCCATAGTAACTAGCAAATGCTTTAGATTCACAACAGAACTCAGTCTTCTTACTAAACTGTCCAACTACCTTACTAATCCATTCTTACATCTAATCTCCAGTCTATTATCAGGTGACATCCATCCCAACCCAGGCCCCTCCACATCTTCTACATACTATTTACTTCTTTTAACGCCCAAAGTATAGTCAACAAAGTCCCAAACCTCCATGCTTGGCTCATACATAATAATCCTGACATCCTAACCATCTCTGAAACATGGTTAAAACTCCATATAAAAGACTCTGAAATTATTCCTCCAAACTATTCTATCATAAGAAAAGACAGGTCCCATAAAAAAGGGGGTGGAGTAGCTCTCCTATACGCATCCTCATTATCAGTTACCCCCTATAACAAACCTATTCCACACTTTTTTTTCATAATAAATCTTTATTATTATATTATTTTCATACATCATTAAAAACAAGAACAAAATTTAAAAAAAAAAAAAAAAAACTACTAACTAATATCACTAACCATCACACCAAACAAATATACAATATTTACAAGAATGCTTCCATGTGAAACATGAGTAATAGAAGAAAAACAAAGAGTAATTAATAACATTTCAAGTAATAGACAGTTTGATTACAAAATTCTCTCCAAACATATAAATAATTGTTAATACCTTCAAGTTAAAAGTATTATGCTAGTATAATATTAAATATGTGTTCCCAAATTTTTGGATTATTAATATTTTTATTATGCAGATTTAAAAGTAGTTTATGAGCTAATATATGCCTTGTTGCCAAAACTTTAAAGTTTTCCCATGATGTTTTAGATGGGTCTAACCAATTCGTGGCTATATAAAGCTTCATTAATAAAAAAATATTAATATATATAATACTGTGTGATCTAGGGAGTTCTTTCGGGGGAATATGCAAAATCATAAATTTCCATGACAGCGTTGTGCTTTGGTAACCCATCTTCTGAAGTTAAATCTTAAGGGAATTCCAAAGCTTGTATATGGATTTACAGCTCCAGAACATATGAAGAAGATCAGCCGGTTGATTCTGACAATATGGACAGGTTGGAGAGTTTTTAGAGTTAAATTTATGCAGGGTAAGGCGTGTATAATATGCATTATTCCATATCATCATCTGGGTATATATCAATTTTTGAAGAGAAGTAGATTTGATAGTCAAGTCAATTGCTTTTAACATAATTCTTTTGTCTGTCAATAGGATTTTCTCTTCCCAATAGTTTGATAACAAAACTTTATCATGAAATCTAAATTCTTTAATTAATTTATTTGTTGTTGTTATATATTTAATATCCTGTTGGAGAGCCTGCCACAAATCAGAGCACTTATTCACAGACTCATCTTCAGGTTTAAAATTTTTAAAGTAACTTATAGCAAGTTCTCTAATTTGTCTCATAATAACAAGATCATTTTTAGGTAGGTTAAATTCTTGTCTTATTTGGTTGGCCGAAAATTCAAGATATTTATATGTATCAATCAGAGTTAAATTAACTATTAATGGAAACTTTTTAAGATCAATTAATTGATTATTCAATTTTAAATTAGGATTCCTATGAAAGGGTTGAAAAACCATCATATACTGAACCATATCTAATGCTTGAAATAAGTCTTGTAAAGAAATTATGTCCGTTTTAATGTGTTCAATAATCCCATATAATTTCAAAGTATCTTTACCTAAAAAAGGTATTGATTTTGGATTAATATTCAACTTTGAAATATATTTATAATTCAAGATCACCCAAGTTGGTGTCCACTTAGTACTAGTGATATCATAGTTGGCAATTCTTAGAATTCTATTAGAGTTTACGATTAAATAATACATTTCAAAATTAGGCAACTCCAGTCCTCCTCTATTTTTGGGGTCATTAATTTATCATAAGAAATCCTGTTTTTTTTGGTTCCCAAATGAATTTAGCCAATTCTTTATGAATTTGTTTAAAAAATGTCTTCGAAAGTTTTAGTTGGGCTGACCTGAAAATATATAATAGCCGTGGTAATACATTCATTTTAACAATTGAAACTTTTGCTAATACTGGCAGTTATAAATTTTTCCACCTCCCAAAGTCAGAAATTATTTGGTCCCAAATTGTTTTAATATTATTATTGTAGAAGTCTTTATTATCTGTAGAAAACTCAATACCTAAGTATTTAATATTTTCTTTAAATGTTACCTGCCCAACCAAAGGTAATAGCGAAAAAGGTTTAGGTGTTTTTAAAGGGAAGATATTGTTTTTTGTCAAGTTAATTTTATAGTTAGAGACTTCTGAAAAGTCATTAACAGCCTTCAATAATTTTTCAGTATCTGATATTGGAGATGCACAATAAATGTTAAGATCATCAGCAAAAGCTGCCATTAATATTTTGGTTCCATAAATTATTGGGGCATTATGATAGACATTCTGCTTAATATATAAAAACAAAGGTTCAAGATAAAGATTAAATAGTAAAGGGGACAAAGGGCAGCCCTGGCGTGTTCCAGTCTTAATCTGTATTCTTTTAGAGAAACTGTTATTAATATAAAGTGTAGTATAGGGATTACTATATAATATTTGTAACATTTGAACAAACTCATGGGAAATATTAAAATAAGGTAAAAGATCAAACAAAAAATTAGTATCAACCCTATCAAAGGCCTTCTGCGCATCAATTATAAGGGCATAAACATTTAGATTATTTTGTTTAGCATGTGTTATCATAGTATGTAATGTAAGTGTATTGTCACTGGTTTGTCTACCTGCCATTAATCCAGCCTGTTCTTTGGATATTGTATGAGTCATGATTTTCTTCAGTCTAGATGCTATAATAGAGGTTAGAATTTTCATATCTACATTTATTAATGATATCAGTCTATAATTATCAGGGTTTTGGGGATCTGAATTGGCTTTATGTATAAAAATAGTTTTTGAAGCGTTAAGATGAGGATCACTAATTTTATTCCTAATTATGTAGTTAAATACAACAGAAAGTATTTTACCGAAAGTATCTGCAAACCTTTTATAAAACTCCACTGTCAACCCATCAGGACCAGGTGATTTATGTGATTTCATATGTTGGATTATATATACTACTTCTTCTTCGGATATCAGTTTGACCAAGTCATTTTGAATATCCTCTCCTATTTTTGGAAACTTAATTGATTGTAAACATTTTCCATAAATTCTGTGTGAGGACATATCCTTTTGCCCCTCATAAATACTAATATATATTCCCTCAAAAATATTAATGATATCCTCTGTTTTAGAATATATAATATTATTAAATTGTATTTCCGAAATCTGCACTGTTGTTTTCGATTGATTAATGATCCTAGCTAACGCTCTCGATGGTGTTTGAACATGATTAGCATACCTCACCAACATCTTATATTCTTGAAATGTTAATCTACTATTTTGAATTAAGAAGAGATCCTTTTGACATTTAAGCAGTTCCTTCTCTGTTTGTTCATTAAAATTCTGAATCAGTTCTTGATCAAGTAGTTTAATTTTTGTTTCTAAATTTTTAATATCCCTGTTTAGTACTTTTTTATAATAAGAAGCTTTTTGCAAAAGGATCCCTCTTATTTGTGTTTTAACTGTCGCCCATTCAATATCCAGGGTATATTGCTATTTCTTTAGGCCAGCCAATAAATCATTAAGGTAATTTGTAATTTCTTGTATTATTTCTTCCTTATTCAGCAAATTTGGGTTAAGCGACCAATTATAACCTCTTTGTCGCAAGGTATCCTTTACCTCTTTAGCAAAACTCAGTGAGATTTTCGAGTGATCTGAGAGATAACATGCATTTATAACAACTATAGGTTCTAGATTAATCAATGTTCTTGAAATCAAAAAGAAATCTATTTTGGACCACATTTTATGACATGGTAAATAAAATGTAAAATTATTTGTGCTATTAACATTGTTCAAATAATGAAAAGGGTCATAAAGTTGAAAATCCTCTTTAATATCATTCAGTGCTAATGCAGCCTGCTTATTAAATGCTCTTTGTGGGCAAGATCTATCCAACTTCGGATTTTGGTAAGCATTCCAATCACCTCCAATAATTACATAATATCTATCAAATTGTGTTAGAATTGAGTACAATGATGTTATAAATATTTGTTGATCATTACAGGGCGCATAAATATTTAAAAGTAAAATAGGTTTATCAAATAGGGTAGATGCAAGAGTAACGTAGCACCATCGCCCATCTTTATCTGTGTTAGAATCCAAATTTTTTTCCTTGTATTGATCTTTAATAATAATAGCTACCCCAGCACTATTTGACTTACCTTCCGATGCTACTACTTCTCTGATCCAATTCTTTTTTTTAATATCAACCCATTGATCATTCATTAAATGCATTTCTTGAAGTAAAATAAACCATGCCTTAGCCTGCAATAAAACATGTAAAAATAATTTCCTCTTCTTTAAGTTCTGGAGCCCTTTAACATTCCATGAGTCTAATTCCCACATTTCCAAGGATGACTGTACAATGAAGGTTTTGGAGAGAAAACATAAAAGAGAAATAAAGCAAATTCAAAACCATACATAGTCTGGAAGCAACCCTTATATCCCATCCTACACCAGTGCTTACCCACTATAACCCCGGACCAGGACATATATAGGTCTTGTATAACATGGAATAACAAAAGGTTAGAGAGAAGAATCAAATATAAACACACCATATTATAAAATTTCAAACATGTTCCACAGTTAAGACCTATATAATCTAACTTAAGTACGACAAAGCCTAAACTAAACATTCCCTAACAAGCACTGTCATGATCTACAGCTCCTTGGTTAACTATTATTTAAGCAAATCAATATTGAAAATATAATATTACAGTACATATAAAAAATAAAGCGAAAAAAGAAAGTTTTAATAATTGGATTAGCTATCTATACATAAACCGCATATAAAAAGAAAAAGAAATAACATATAAAAAAGACAATGTGTAAACAGAGTTATCATTTTACTACGAATATAACCTAAAAGAAAGAAAAAAAAAAAAAAAACATGCTAGAATATAACCCTATACTAAAATAAGTATACAGCTAACTACTAACTACTAATATCCCTGGTTATAAATTCACACTATTATAGTTTTATATTAAAGCAAACTACTAACTAATTAGTATAGTAGATTATCATCTCTACACAGTACCTTAAAGACTATAATGACAAGTATAGTTATGCAAACATTACTAAATCCTGCACCATCTCTAAATAATATAACTACAAGATTCTAAATAAACATTTATAAGGGAAGTATATAAAATGTGCCTATGTGCTTAATTTACCATACAACAGTGTTATTATAATGTTAAATAAGCAAAAAAAGTGTTTAAAACAGTTCCCTTCAGTTTCCCAAGCCTGGAAGCCCTGTGAAATATTCGCAATGGGGGACCGCTTTTACAGATGGACTCCCGGAAGTGTCACAGCGAAATCTGTACCCATGACAGCATTTTAGGCATTTCCTGTCTTCCTCCTCATTGAAAACAGTTCGTAGAAGCCATAAAACATTGGGAAATGAGCGCAGATAATCAAGATAAGCAAAAACAAACAGTTTTATTACTCAGGAAAAGGCCTACAGCTTTACAAACGAAAACAAAGGATTACCCAGTTCTCGAGGCACAGTGAGCAATGGATCCGACCTCAGCAGCATGCCAGTCCCAACGAGAGTTCAATTCAAGTCTCTGATGCAGGTAAAGCCTTGAAAACTTTTAGGAACAGATTTCTTGCCTCATTTTTGGTGGAAATAGCATGTTTAATCCCATCCATTGTAAATATAAGCATATTAGGGTATTTCATTTGAAACTTAATTTGTTTGTCAATAAGAAATTTGCAGTATGGAGACAAAGACTGTCTAGCTTGTCTGACCTGTATAGGTAGATCCTGTGTCAGGGATATTTTATTATTTTTCCACAAGATATAGCCTCCACTTTGTTTTGCAGTAGTAAGTATTCTGTTTACATCTTGATAATTAAGTATTTTCATATATACAGGTCTAGGAAAGTTAGATGCTTGTAACTCTCTCAGAGCTCTGTGTGCTCTTTCAATAATAATTTGTTTCACCATATCAGAGTAATTTAGAAGCACTGCAAATATTTGTAGTATGGATGGAATTAATTCATTAGACTGAATAGATTCTGGAATCCCTCTGATAATAATGTTGCTTCTCCTGGATCTTGCTTATATCCACATCATGTAGATTAGTTTTTTTTTTCAAGTAAAGTTAGTTTATCCTCATTTTCAGAAATTCGAGCTTCCGTCTTATCCATTCTTTCCAGAAACTGAGTACATGAATTTCCAAATGTTTGTATTTGACAAGTCAGTTCCTTCAGAGCTTCTTGTATGGGTAGCAGAGCATTTCTGATGTCTTCCATGTTTAATGCTTGCTCAGGTTTAGTTTTAGTCCCTGGTTTCTGTTGTTCCTGTATTTTAGTAATTTTCTGTCATTTAGAAATCACATCTTTTTCTGGTGACTGTAGTTCTGAAAGTTTTGTTTTAGTAGTGGTTATATCCATGTTTTTTTCCTCTTTTGACATGTTAAAACACAAAAACTTGCAGTATAGAAAGCACACGGTTCCTTTGTTTACTTCTCTCTGCAGAGCCAGCTAATCTGATGTAATCCAGTGAAATATCCTCCTTTCTTCCGGTTTTTCTTCTTAATACAGGATAGTAAAATGTAGTTGAAGTTATTTTATCAAATATTTGATGTTAAAATCTTTATAGTATCCACTCAGGGTTTAGATTTCCTCAGGTTAAATGGAGAGCTGCAGTTCAGCAGTGCTTACAGAATGGCAGCCATCTTTGAATCACAAACCTATTCCACACTTTAAAAATGCTGAACTACTCCTCACCTTACTCCAAGTTAACCTACATAAACACATATGTATAGCCTCAATCTACATCCCCCCAGGGGATAATATTTCTACACTTGAAGATATCCTCTCCTGGCTCTCCAACAATATTAACAATGAAACTATAATCTTAGGAGATATGAATATTAACTGGGCCTCCATTCAGTCTCATAAAAACCACCATAATATCAACCTCTACAATTTTTCACAGCAAATCAACACTGTGACATACCCCTCAAAAAACATTTCTAGCAGCAGTATTCTAGATTGGATTCTAGTCTCTCATCCCCATTATTTCTCTGACAGTGGCACTCTTCCTGATCCTCTCAGTGACCACATACCCATCTTCACTCATCAACTCCCATCACTCCTGCATCGCACCCATAATTATATTACTATCCGTAACCAAAAAAACTTTAACCCAACAATCTTTTCAAACTCTTTAAAAGCAATTAACTGGAATTGTCTAAAAACATTATCTCTAGATGACGCAGTTTCCCATTTCAACTCAATATTCCTAAAACTACTTGATTCCCAGGCACCCTTAAGGACTAAAAGAATAAAAATTAAAACAGCCCCTTGGGCTAACCAAAAGCACACTAGCATCTATGTGACACAGAGATAAAGTCTGGGCACACTACCAGAAAAACAAATCCTCCCTAGTCCATAACGAATATAAAATACTTCGAAATAAAGTAAAAAAGCTCATAATCTCTGATCAACAAAATTACTTTTCCACACTCCAAAACAATAATAAATCAAACCCTCAGAAATTCTGGAAAGGTATCTCCACTCTCCTTAACCCCAGCAAACCAGATACCCCTTCCCCAGACCCAAAAGCTCTTGACCTAGATTTGGCTTCCCAATTTAACTCTTTTTTCATTGATTCTATTTCCAAATTAACATCATCTTTCTCTAACACCACTACATACTCCAATACTACCCCACCCTCCCCCACCAGCACTCTACCCTGCACTGCTACTAGATCTTCACTCCCATCTACTAACTCTCGTCCCTCCTCTCCTTCTCCTACTCCAACTACTTCATTATCTTCTTCTGCCCCTAATTCCCCCTCTTCACACTCTCCTTTTTTCTCATTAAAACCTATACCCACTTCTACTATAAAGAAACTCGTTCTAAAACTGAAGCCATGCACTAATGCTCCTGATAATATCCCTTCTTACTTTCTTAGCAAAGCTGCTGAAGCAATCACCTACCCCATTAGTATTTTAATCAACCGTTCTATCCAAGAATGTATAGTACCTCAAATTTGGAAAAAGGCCTTTATCATACCTTTACATAAAGGTGGCAACAACAACAATGTTACTAATTTCCGCCCCATCGCTATTCTGTCCCCCATCTCTAAACTCCTAGAAAAATGCATCCAACTACAACTCCTTCCACATCTCTTAGATAATCACCTACTAACTCCCACACAACACAGATTCAGACCAAATCATAGCACTATGACCGCCCTCCTCTCCTTCCTTGAAATTGTAAATAAAGCCCGAGACTCTGGCCAAATTGTTTCTACCCTACTAATCGACCTCTCCAAGGCCTTCGACACTATCTCCCACAGCCTGCTATTAACTAAACTCTCAAAACTTAACTTATCTCCCTCCTCTCTGAACTGGTTCTCCAGCTACTTATCTAACAGATATCAAGCAGTCAAATGGAAAAAGGCTACCTCCTCATTTCTAAATACCCCTACTGGGGTACCCCAGGGCTCTATACTGGGTCCCCTTCTCTTTAATATATTTATAAATGATTTCCGCAACTCTATCCCATTCTCAGACATCATTCAATATGCTGATGATTCTACTATTATTTGCTCTGCCACTTCTATCCCCTCACTCCTAAAACTGACTCAAGATGCCTTTACAACCACTGAGCAATGGATGAAAAGAAATCACCTAGCACTCAATGCCTCTAAAACTAAATTAATGTTATTTACCCCCTCTAAGGCAACTTCTTTCGATATAAACACATTCTCCATCACTAGTCAAAATAATGTACCTCTGGAAATGGTGTCAGAGACCAAGTTATTTGGGGTCCAAATTGATAGCCAGCTAAAATTCAACTCTCACCTACAGCTAAATATTAAAAAAAAACATCAAAAACTAGGTATGCTTTAGCGACAATATCATTACCTCACACTTGCTACCAAAATCACCCTCTCTCCTTCATTTCTCATCCCCTCCCTTCTCTATGGAGCTCCACTCCTAACTAATCTACAGTCCTCTCTAAAAATACAACTTTCCTCTCGCTACAACAAAATTGCCAAGTTCGCTCCCAACTACAAGTCCTCCACCCACCACTGTTTCTCTCTCCAAAAACTAAAATGGCTAGAGCTACCCAGTTATCTCGCATATATTCAACTAAATCTTGCACATAAGCTTATTTTCTACCCTTCCCTCTGTCCCTCCCTTTCATCAGCTTTTAAAATGCACCTTCCTGATAGAGTATTAAGGTCCAACAATCAAAATCTGTTAGAAGTATATAAACCAACTCGTCCCCCAGGAAAAAATCATCTGTCTTATGGCCTTGCACACCTTTGGAACTCCCTACCACCTTCCATTCGCACCACCCACAACCATTTTATTTTTAAAAGATCTCTTCATTCACATCTTGTATCCCAGTGGGAATGCTCTTGCTCCCACCCCACATAACTTACTCTTGCAAATTCCATCTTCCTTCCTTCCTCTGTTTCCTCTTGCAACTCTCCTTGTTATTCACCCCTAACTCTTACATATTACTATTCCTATGATAATTGGAAATAATGCTCTAAGCCACACCTCCTAAATGTTTGCTTCCGAATATGTTATTATTTCTCAATATTTCCATGCTAAATTTCCTTTTAGTCTGTATTATCTATTAAATTCATCACTAGTCTGTATTCATTCTAGTTTTGATGTATTTACTTGCAAATTATTTTTCTGTATCTTTAACCTTTATATAAGAGTATAATTTGTGCAACTATTAAGAACAACCTATTGTAACCTATTTAATTTTGGAGCTTTTCTCCCCAGGACTCCATTGAAAACGGGTTCATTTGGCCCAATGGACTATCCTGGTAAACCAACTGCAAATAAATAAATAAATAAATAAACTGTTGCTGTCCAGGCCAAGCCCTTCAAATTGTGCAATAGTGAGGACAGACTGGGCCACAGGATACCAAACAATCAATGGTATGTAATGCGGGTGTATAGTTCAGCAGCCTCTATCTACACTCTGTACAAAATCACTAGGTGGTAAAGGTGTCATGTGACGAAATGGGTTGTAACTGTTACTTAATAAGGCATAAATGACACCACCACAAGCACAGTGACAAACAGAACATTCAAATAAAACACAAGTAGCACACAGTATATGAACCACCCGGTCTGTTTAATCCTGGTACCTCGGCATTTCACCTTCAAGGGATGTTTCTTTGTGATACACCAACAACTTAAATAGTAATTCATTTGAAAAACATTTCAATTAAATAATTAAATAATTATCTCAATACATTAATTAACTATTACAAATACAAGCACAAATGCAATCACTAAATAATACCTTCCCCCTTTATAAACAAACAGAACAGTCTGTATGGCAGGAGGCAGTAGGCTTGCATTAATCCAATTTATGCAAGTCATGTGAATATAGGTGAAGTATACGGTACTCTACATCCAGATACCTTAAGGCAGCTCACCCTTGATACCCCCACATTTTGTAACAACCTAGGTCATTTATGGTGCTCCCCCCCCCCAGATTCAATAATACATGGCCATATACCACTGTTACATACATTGGCCTCTGGAGTGCATAAGATCAACATGTATTGTGTAGGTGACACCCACACATATATGGCCCCAGCCCCACCATATGTGTGGGAGATACAACAGCAGTGGACTGATGGCACCAATGGCAGTATGATATGCTCACAGCCCACTACAGAACAACCCCTGACAGCACGTCAAATGTGCAATGCTTGGTATGTAGGTAGAGGACAGAGGCTGAAACACAGGCATATATGTGGAAAACTGTTGCCATATACTAAGCATGTTGCTGGTGTCACAGGATAGACTGCAACATACCTTTAGTCAGGGAATTGAGGTTAGAAACAGAAATGGATGTAGCCATGTACTGATAGCACTCAACACACACACTGCCAGTGAAATATCTGACACAGGACCTGTGTGGTGGATCGACAACACATGATAGGCACACCTCTGGCAACCAAGAGGATACACCCACAGTTGAGAGCTATGCAGACAGACTGTATTCCAAGGTAAACAAGTATGTACACACACACCCTGTAACACCAGTACTATGCAAAGCATTACACAACTGTACTCGCAGTCTGTCTGTGGTTCCTGAACCTCCTATAAATATGTAGCTGCCCTGAGTTTGCCGGTTCTCCTGTAAGAGCTATTCCTACCTGCTGTCTGTAGCACTGATGCCCACACACAGGAAGGATGTCTATCACACAGGAAATGTAAAGGGACCACTCCCACATAATATAGGGGTTTAGAGTAGGTGGTTGCCATGACAGATGTAACTGGAAGTACTACACATATGTAATCATATATATATATATATATATATATATATATATATATATATATATATATATATATATATATATATATATATATATATATATATATATATATATATATATATATATATATATATATATATATATATATATATATATATATATATATATATATATATATATATATATATATATATATATATATATATATATATATATATATATATATATATATATATATATATATATATATATATATATATATATATATATATATATATATATATATATATATATATATATATATATATATATATATATATATAAGGCTATCTGGATAATAATATGCACATATATTTCCACCACATGTCCTGGACTTGGAGTGTAGCCCTACCCCAGCCTCTATAGTCTCACAGTCATAGTGCAAGGGGATGTCAGGTATGTATAGCAGATATAGTAATAGACTATTGCTACTGACATTGGGATTGTCTTCACAGACATGGTGTGCATGGGAGGTCACATCTGCTTATAACATGTGTGCCATTGGCTACTGACATACATTCTAAGGACATCATAGTAAAGTACCTCTGCTAGCATGTAATGCCTCTGTGGACTTCAGCAGAGATATTGGCTAATATATGTGGACATTCTGACACACTCTGTACAGTCCAGAGGTATACACATAACCTCTTAGTGCTAAACATGCGTACCATGCCTGACAATATGGATGTAGACATCCATATAGATGGGTATAACACATGACGACTGGAATACATTTGCCTCACACAGCCCTGTCTGGCCTGACACATAATAACCACTGGTACAGCGGTGCCATGGCCACATATTACCCACTAGATCTTGACATACAGCTGTACAACATACCACTGGTCTGACTGACATACATGACTATTAAGGGAGGCCCGACAGCAGTACATCTGGCAAGTATCTGCACATGACATCTCACTGGGTAAGTACACTAAGCTGCTAGGCATGTAACAATGCACTGTGCAGGCTACAGGCAGACTGGCTCAACACTGGCCTACATCTCCTATGGGAGAATGCACATGTATCTGAATATATAGCAGGCTCTACAGACATGTCACAGCATGGGGTAAGATACACCTGTGTGAAAGTGCATAACCACAACCAATGTGAATACAGCCACAGCCACATATGTTAAGCTTGTATAATATCACAGTATATGGACTATCTGTTTGACACCATCCTCATATGTACCACTCACAGACTGACCCTACATACACTGGGCTGCTACACAGTTTGGTCTGATGGCTGTCTGTAGTATGGGACATGTGTGTGTAGGGCCCTGCAAACATGTATGACAATATGGTACCATACAGTGGAGCAGCATGTAACATCAGATAGGATGGGACCTAGAACAATGACATCTACCACAGTCTGTACACAGGCTAAAGTACATATTAACAATAGACACACTGTCGACATTCACCATAAGTGCACAGACCTTAGTACTGTGCAAACATCCACAGAATGTCCAGGTTATGTCATCAAATATAACCCCTACTGTACATAACATGTGTAGCAGTCTGATTTCTCACTGGCTTGTTATCAGATATGATGACACTAATTATGGTGTACAGCACATATGCACCACTTCATACATGACATATGTACACAGGTTGACAGAGTTGTGGATGGAAGCACATACACAGGGCCAATAATGACATGTTGCTGTGATAACCTCAAACATTTACTGTAATAACAGGGTTTGTTACAACATATGTACTATGAGGGACATGAAGCCAGTAACTGTCATGGCTTTCACCATCTACAGATTGCAATCTTCACACTACCTTTTTCAGTACACAGATAGATGCTCCGTGGGTGAAACATGAAACCAAAGGCACAACACACTGCCCTGTCTGCAGATGACACTGCAGATGGGGATTCCTCATAAACATGGAACTGACATGGCAGGTATTGAGACATGTAGGACAGTCATATTCACACACACACACTGTTAAACCAACAGTACTCCAAATGCAGAATAGCAGCACTTACAGTCTGTAGTTAGGTCAGGCACATTCCCCTCCTGTGTGTTGCCCTGTTTCCACAGTGTATGTTGTTAGAGGTAAATCCCCAATCCATCTGAGATGCTGTTTGCCAAACAACAGATGTAGAACGAAAAGGGTCAACACCAACTTGATGTTCCTAGATATTGGAGCTTGTTTCCATGCAATTGGCTATGGGAATGTTACCACAGCTGTTCCACATGCAATCAGCTAGGGGAGGGCTGCAATTCCTGCAGAGGCCATCAGCTTATCATGAGCATCACTTGAAATACAAATGCTGCTGCCAAGCAAAGCAGGTGTAGGTCTCCACATCCACCAGAGAGGGATTAGGAGAGACAGACAGAGGAAAAGACAAGTCAGGGAGGGGAGGGAGAGTAAAACCTAAGCATATTTGTGTCACACACCTACCAGCACAGGGTATCAAACCCCTGTTGATTATATACTGCTCTCAGAGTTCTATGCAGTTATTGGATGCATCACCTGGTGTGGAGCCCTCAGAACATATATGTGATGGTGGCTGACATCTGCAACAGGGATACGGTGGATATATGGTAGTTGACGTGCATGTGCCTGTCCACATGAACAGGTGACAGCATCAACACAGCTACACTCTCACATGGATGCACACACATTGACACACTTGGCAGGGCTCATTAGTAGTGGGATTGCCACAAGACATCACTGTGCAGGAATCACATGCACCATACAGGTCATACGTATGGGCAAAGGGTATGGGGAGGTGTCTGACATCAGACAGCATGCTTCAGTACACCCATGGGGGTTGTAGGGAGTGTGGATGTGAACATACGCACCATACAACACACACACAAACACACAGGCTGCAAGTATTGACATGCATGGGTGCATGTCTGGACAGGTGTGTGGTGGTTGACTGTGCCAGATGGCTGTACAAGGCTAGGTGATGGGTACATCTTGGCATCAGGCCACATGACAATGGACTGCATTGTGGCTCAGGACTGTAGTGTCTAAATTTGTCAACACAGGTGGGTATTGTATGCCCCATCCAGTCACCTGGGTGACTGTTGTGTGTGGCCAATATTGTGCATCGCTTGCCATGTATGTGTTCCTTAGTCCATGACATGGATGGTGTCTGGGATGTGCACACCTCCCACATGCATGTACAGTGACATGTGGAACTGTACCTAGGGTGTCTGGCCCATGCTGTGTACACAGATTATCATCATATGTGCCAGCCTTGCCCACCTGTGGGGGGAACTGGTAATGGGTAGAAGGTTTACCCTGCACCTACATTGATAGCATGCTAATGGCATTCCCTGGTGTCAGTGGCATCTGTCAATACAGGGCATGTCGTCAGGCATGGTATGTCCTTTTTGGGTCACATTACCCCCCCCCCCCATCTAGACTCTTAACTCAACTAAACTACCGTCACTACTAACCACAGTCAGAAATATCTAGTTGTCTTTACATACTTTAACATCTTGTCTGACAACTTTGTTACTAATATTATAAATGACAAGAAACTATCTTAACTTGAAACATTTTCTGTATATACTGTTGATAATCAATATATTGTTATTGTATTAAAGCCAACAATCTGTAATGTTGTTTACTATTGCTGCAACTTTGTATCTCTATCATGTACATGATGTGGAGCTTTCCTCCCCGGGCATCCACTGAAAAAGGACCTGCGTCCAGTCGAATTTCCCAGTAAACAAATGTAAATAAATAAATAAATGTGATGGCACCACAGGTGTTGCAGGTGTCCTTTGGGGAACATGGGGAAAGTACACTGTCTGCATGTACGTGCATATTGGACAGGGTGCCATGCCCTCTGTAGCCCACAGCTATCACCCCATAGTTACTATCAGTGGCCAATATGCAGTGTACTATCCACATATTGGTTGTTGCCTAGGCATGTGTGTGTGTGTGTGTGTGTGTGTGTGTGTGTGTGTGTGTGTGTGTGTGTGTGTGTGTGTGTGTGTGTGTGTGTGTGTATGAGACATGGGTCGGGAGTGTGCTTTGGGTAAAACTGGGGTTACTACCTGTGATTGCCTGGCCTTGATGTCACATGGATGGGTATGGCTTTGCACCCCAGCCTCTCAGCTATTTCACATCTGTTATCCCTGTACTGTGGACATTGTGATATATAGTAGGGCCACCATATAAGAAATATACAAAACCAGCTCTACATTAGCCACAGGTATAACACACTCACAACCACCTCCACACAGGATATGAGTTACAAACACACACACACCTGTCATGTCTGGAAGTAGACTCCTACCTAACTAGTTTATTACATTATAACTTTACACAGTTATAGTACGCACTACAGAGACCACTGCCCCAAAGGTGTATATCACATTGGATGACATCAGCAGGCTTGTCAAAGTAGAACATTTGAATTGTAGTGAGTGTGACTAGCCTAAAATGCATTGGTCCCTACACAGACAGTGACACACACACACAAAACATCCACAACCAACATGGTGTGGATATAGAACCTCTAACAGCAGTCTTTATCACACTACAGCATGGAGCTGTTATAGGACTCACCACAGGGATTACTGGAAAGCTCTGTCCCCAAAGGTGTATTTCACAATGAATGACCTCAGCAGGATTACCAAAGTAGGGCATTTGAAATGTACTGTGTGTAACTATCCTAAAATGCATTGCTTCCTACAGAGACACACACACAAAACATCCACAACTGACATGGGTGGGTATAGAACCCCTAACAGGGGTATATATCACATTACAGCATAGAGCTGCTATAGGACACACCACAGGGATTACTAGTGAACTCTTTCCCCAAAGGTGTATTTCACAATAAATGACATCAGCAGGATTGCCAAAGTAGGCCATTTGAAATGTATTGGGTGTGACTAGCCTGTAATGCATTGTTCCGTACACAGACATTGAAACACACACAACATATCTAGAACTGCCATGGGTCGGGATGGAATCCTACCATAGTTCTAAATCACTTTACAGCAGTACACAGTTATGGCAATTGCTATGGAGCATAACGGGCTACAACCATCCCAGAGCTATATTTCTAGGTGAGTGACATCAGCAGCCTTGCCAAGTTGAGTATATGAATTGTAAGGAGTGTGAGTACCCTAAAAAGCTTTGCTCTCAACACAGACAGACAGAGACACATAGTTGCCATGTTGGGGAATTGAACTCCTAACCTAATTATTTTATTCACACTAAAGCAGTATGCAGTTTTGGGATGTGCCATGGAGATTATTGGGAAACAGCTTTTTTAGGAATATATTTCTAGGTGGATGACATCAGCAGCCTTACCAAAGTAGAGCATTTCAATTGTAGGGAGTGTGACCACCCAAAAAGCCATTGCACTCTACACAGACAGGGTCAGACAGACACACACGCTTGCCAAGTCTGGGAGTAAAACAGCTATCTACCTACTTTCTCACACTATAGCAATATTCAGTTACAGGACACACTACGGAGATTACTGGGCTATGCCTTTCCCAGAGGTGTATTTCTAGGTGGATGACATCAGAAGCTTTGCCAAAGTAGAGCATACAAATTGTATGGAGTGTGACTACCCTAAAAGCATTGCTCTCTACACAGACAGGGTCAGAAAGACACACACACACACACACACACACTTGCCATGCCTGGGATTAAAACACCTACTTACGTTATCACACTATAGCAGTACGCAGTTACAAGTCATGCGATGGCGATTACTGGGTTGCAATTTTCCCAGAGGTGTATTTCTAGGTGGGTGACATCAGCAGCCTTGCCAAAGTTGAGTACATGAATTGTAAGGAGTGTGAGTACCCTAAAAAGCATTGCTCTCTACACAGACAGGTTCAGACAGATACACACACATGCTTGCCATGTCTGGGATTAAAACACCTATCTAGCTACATTATCACACTACAGCAATATGCAGTTACAGGACATGCTACGGAGATTAGCAGGCCGCAATATTCCCAGAGATGTATTTCTAAGTGGGTGACATCAGCAGCCTTACCAAAGTTAAGTATATGAATTGTAGGGAGTGTGAGTACCCTAAAAAAGCATTGCTTTCTATACAGACATGGTCAGAGAGAGACACACACACTTGCCATGTTTGGGATTAGAACACCTACATAACTACATTATCACACTACAGAAGTACACAGTTTCAGGACATGCTATAGAGATTATTGGGCTACAACCTTTCCGGAGGTGTATTTCTAGGTGGGTGACATCAGCAGCCTTGCCAAAGTTAAGTATATGACTTGTAGGGAGTGTGAGTACCCTAAAAAGCATTGCTGTCTACACAGATAGGGTTAGATAGACACACACTTGCCATGTTTGGGATTAGAACACCTACCTAACTACTTTATTACACTACAGCAGTGCACAGTTACAAGACACACTCTCAAGACTATTAGGCTACAGCCTTCCCAGAGGTGTATTTCTAGGTGGGTGACATCAGCAGCCTTACCAAAGTTAAGTATATGAATTGTAGTGAGTGTGAGTACCCTAAAAAGCATTGCTCTCTACACAGTCGGAGAAAGACACATACACAAACACACACAGTTGCCAAGTCTGGGGTTAGAACTCCTACCTAACTTGTTTACCACACTACAGCAGTACACAGTTATGGGACATGCCAAGGAAATTGCAGGGCTACAATTCTCCCAAAGGTGTATTTCACATTGGATGATCTCAGCAAGCTTGTCATAGTAGGGTTATGGGGAGGGCAGTGTGTGTGCATGGGCCATAACCCATTCATCTAGGGGTTGACACTCCACATGCGGGCACACACAGGGTCATATTTCACAGGTACATGAATACAGCTGCTAGATGGCTACTTCCTTGTACAGTTATGTTGCACAGCTTGCATGCACATCACATAATCTGTAATGCTGACAGATACTAGTGGCTAGTATCTGCAGTGAGTGACATCTGCACCTCTTGTTTTTGGGGCCCTTTGACTGTGTGCTGGGTGGGACAGGCCTGGATGGCTCCTTGTCACAGTCACCCTCTTCCACACATCTATGTATGTCTACCTTTGGCTTATTATAGTGAGTGGTCCTGACATATATGTCTGTATTCCTTTCCACTGTGTGTGTAAGGCATGAGTAGTGCATACTGACGAGTGTCTGTACTAACAATTGCAACTGCCAGATATGTGTGGTCCACTGGTGTTTGCAGACATGGCCTTCATGTGTTTAAGTGTGTCAGCATGCCCGGAATGGCCATCTGTATTGAATGTGTAGATCGTGTCCAGGTAGTTTGTGCTGCCGTGCTGACCTTTGTGCTGTACACCGACAAGTAGCATGCTGTCTCTGCAGGGTATCCATTGATCATTTGGCTTTGACTGTTACTACATTTCTGCATAGCAGGAGGGGCACACCTGACTGTTTCTATATTTCTACACAGGAGTGGGGAGGCACACCTGACTGTTATTACACTACTTTGTAGGATAGGGGGCACACCTGACTATTACTACATTTCTACACAGGATTGGGGGCACACCTGACTGTTATTACATTACTATGTTGGATGGGGTGGCACACCTGACCATTACTACATTTCTACACAGGATTGGGGGGCACACCTGACTGTTATTACATTACTATGTAGGATGGGGGGCACACCTGACCATTACAACATTTCTACACAGGATTGGGAGGCACACCTGACTATTACATTACTATGTAGGATGGGAGGCACACCTGACTATTTCAACATTTCTACACAGGATTGGGGGGGCACACCTGACTGCTATTACATTACTATGTAGGATGGGAGGGCATACCTGACTATTACTACATTTCTACACAGGACTGGGGGGGGGTACACCTGACTGTTATTACATTACTATGTAGAATGGGGTGGCACACTTGACTATTGCTACTTTCTACACAGGATTGGGGGGCACATCTGACTGTTATTACATCACTATGTAGGCTGGGGGGCAGACCTGACTATTACTACATTTCTACACAGGATTGGGGGCACACCTGACTGCTATTAAATTACTATGTAGGATGGGGGCACACGTGACACTTGTACACATTTGCTATGACTGTACTGGTATGTCAGGTACTCCATTTAATTCTGTATTGCTAACTATCATGCTGACTAGAGGCATATCAGTGTACTACAGATCATGGCTTTGGTTGCCCTACATATTATTGTCTGACTTCCTACCCTTCAGAACTAACATCCCACTGCCTACCCTGCTGTGGTCTGTCTCTGTAGGCCTGGGGGAGGAAGCCATAGCCATCAGTCACTGACCATGGCACAGACTCTGATAGGGTTTGTTTAAACCTGTCCTGCTGGCTGAAACTGTTGTCGGGTATGTGAACTGCCCTGACTGGCATGCATGTGTCATATGGACACATATGTCGCTCAGCACATTTTCTGCAGTGGGTTTTGTCACCCTGTGTAGTACTGGCTACTATGGTGACTCCAGTATGTGTGAAAGATGTCATGGTGCCACTATGGGTGTCTATTGTCTGCTGCCATAACATTCAGCCACCCAATTCCCTTGCATGCTCACATCTATACCATAGCTACAGGTAATGACACATTCTACTCCATTTGGCAATTGGTAGGTTGACTTGACTTACCTTGAGGGTGTGCTAGACTTGCGGATGATGCTGGAGGGCTGCCTATGTTGGATGCACATAGTACACTCCCTATACATGGTTGAGCACAGGTAGTGTCATGATTGGCATCCCTTTTACTGTATGTGCGAGTCAGAGCGAGGTGTCATTCCCTGGGTTCCTACTGTGTGAGTGCATGCGCTTTGCGTTGCCTCTTTGCAGCAGCCATGGCATACTTGGCACGCCTCCATCTGCCTACTGGGGCAGGCTCAGGCTGTTCCTTCTTTGGGTCACTCTGTGACTGTGCAGGCCTTGGCATTGGCTGGGGGCTGTGTGGCCCTGCCCCATGCTGTTATTGCTGCATCTGTTTCTGCAGGATCATATTGTGTAGCATAGCACATACCATAACAATTTGGGTACATGTAGTTGGCGAATACTGCAAGGCTCCACCGGATGTGTCCAGACACTGAAAACATGACCTGAGCATCCCAAACACATGCTCTGTCTGGTCTGTGCATGTGCTTCATTATGGCGTTGTTGTTCAGGTGTGTGTGCATTTCTGATGGGTGTCATCAGCCACGGCTCCAGTGTGTACCAAGCATCCCCCACTAGGTGACCATAGGGGATGTCCCCATTGGCAAATCTCTGGTACATTTGCATCAGATGCCATATGTGGGAATCGTCATAGCTTCCAGGGCAGCCAGCACACACATTCATTATAATGCCCTGGGCATCACATACAACCTGTCAGTTGATGGAAGGGATGCCCCTGTGGTTGATGTAGGCCCTACCCTGCTCACTGGGTGGTGCTTTTGCATATGTGCATGCAGTCTATAGCACCCACTACCCCATGATATTCTGCTATTTGGTGGAAGAGATGCATATTGCTGGTCAACACCTCATGGGTGCTGAGGAAATATACATGCTCACTGGCATGTGCTGACATGGCATCCAGGAACTGGTGGAATACTCTGGATGCTGATGCCTGTGAGATCCCCATGATATCCCCAGGTGTGCTTTGGGAAGTATCTGTGGCTAGTATACGTAGGCCTACATATACCTTGGTATCCATTGGGATGGGTTCCACTCGGTCAGTTTGGTGTGTCAGGTGTTGCCGGCACAGTTCAACAATTTGCTGTAGGAGGTCTCTGTCCACCCTATAGCACTCCACTATCTCCAGCTCATGTAGCCCCTGGTAGGTTACCCTGGGTCAATACACTCTTCTCCATCTCCTTACTGTGGGTTGTTCAGCAACATTCACATCCTCACCACCCTCAGCCTCTTGCACATGTTGTTCTATGTTCCTGCTGCAGCCCTTCTCATTTTGTAGGTTTGTTTGTTAAAAGTTGCCTGCTTGTGTACACAGGTGGTGTAGAGTGTGGGAAAAAACAGAATAGTAGGTGTTTGCATAGTTTATAGTAGTGTTCTGGGCTGGGCTGGTCTGCTGCCTGTGTCATTGGCTGATTCTGATACATTTCACCTGCCAGCTAAGCTAGTTCTCCTTGATTATTTTTCTACTGGTGTTTTCCCTTCCCATTGCTTTTCTGTTTAAGCCTGTGTGCGCACCGCGCAGAGTGCTCAAATGTGCACAGAGCTGCTATTTCCTGGTTTAACTTCCTATTTCATCCTGTGAAACCCGGTGCGCAGCGCACACACCCTCTTATACTTTGTAAGTAGTGCTAGGCAGTTTGGACACACATCTAGCTTAGCATAGCAGTAGTATGACAAGCCTGCTGATGTCATCCAATGTGAATTACACCTTTGGGAGAGCTATAGCTCAGTAATATGCATGGCATATCCCATAACTGCGTACTGCTGTAGTGATAGACTAGTTAGGTAGTAGTACTAACCCCAGACCTGTCAATTGTGTGAGTGTGTGTTTGTGTACGTGCCTGTCTGTCTCTGAATTTGTAGAGGGAAATGCTTGTTAGGCTACTCATACTCTGTACAATATAAATACTCTACTTTGGCAAGGCTGCTGATGTCACTTACCTAGAAGTGCACCTCTGGGAAAGTGATAGCTCAATAATTGCCATAGTATTCTGTAACTGCATACTTCTGTAGTGTGATAAACTAGTTAGGTAGATGTTTGACCCACAGACCTGTGAATCTGTGTGTGTTTGACTGAATAAAGAGCAATGCTTTTTAGGCTACCCACACCGTACAATACAAATACTCTACTTTGGCGAGGCTGCTGATGTCACTCACCTAGAAGTACCCCTCTGAGAAAGTGATAGTCCAATAATTGCCATAGTGCATTCTGTAACTGCATGCTGCTGTAGTGTGATAAACAAATGAGGTAAGTGTTCAAACCCCAGACCTGTCAACTGTGTGTGAACCTGTGTCTGACTGAGTAGAGAGCAATGCTTTTTAGGCTACTCACACTCCGTACAATACAAATACTCTACTTTGGCAAAGCTGCTGATGTCACTCACCTAGAAGTACACCTCTGGGAAAGTGAGAGCGCAGTGATTGCCCTAGTGCATTCTGTAACTGCATACTGCTGTAGTGTGATAAACTAGTTGGGTAGTTGTTCAAACCCCAGACTGGTTAACTGTGTGAATCTCTTAGTGTCTGACTGAGTAGAGAGCAATGCTTTTTAGGCTACCCACACTCCATACAATATAAATACTCCACTTTGGCAAGGCTGCTGATGTCAGTCACCTAGAAATACACCTCTGGGAAAGTGATAGCCCAGTAATTGCCATAGCACGTTCTGTAACAGTGTACTGCTGTAGTGTGATTTAGAATGGTGGTAGTGTTCCATCCCCATCTATGGCAGTTCTGGATGTTTTGTGTGTGCTTCAGTGTCTGTGTATGGAGCAATGCATTATAGGCTACACACTCGCAGTACATTACAAATACCCTACTTTGGTAATCCTGCTGATGTCATTAATTGTGAAATACACCTTTGGGGAAGATGTACTTCAGTAATGTTCATGGCGCATACTATAACTGCATAGTGCTGTAGCGTAGTAAACTAATTAGGGAGGGGTTCTACTCCCAAACATGACAGGTGTGTGTGTTTGTAACTCATATCCTGTGTAGAGGTGGTTGTGAGTGTGGGCAATGTGAAGGGGTTTTACTAATTTAATTTATGGTGGCCCTACTATATATCACAATGACAACCATACAGGGATAACAGATGTAAATAGCTGAGAGACTGGGGTGCAAAGCCATACCCATACATGTGACATCAAGGCCAGCCAATCACAGTTAGCAACCGCACTGTGCCTTCACATGTGACTCACAGTGGACATACCATACCTGACAACCTGTCCTGTATGGACAGATGACACTGACATCAGGAAATGCTGTTAGCATGCTATCAATGTAGGTGCAGGGTAAACCTGCTGACCATTACCAGTCCCTGCCACAGGTGGGCAAGACTGGCACATCTGATGATAACCTGTGTTCACAGCATGGGCCAGACATTCCAAGTACAGTTCCACGTCACTGTACATGCATGGGGGAGGTTTGCACATCCTAGGCACCATCCAAGTCATGGACTAGGGAACACATACATGGCAAGTGATGGACAGCATTGGCCACACGCAATAGTCACCCAGGTGACTGGATGAGGGATGCAATACCCACCTGTGTGGGCAAATGCAGAAGCTACAGGCCTCTGCCACAATGCAGACCATTGTCATGTGGTCTTATGCCAAGGTATACCCATTGCCTACCCTTGTATAGCCTGCTGGCACTGTTGGCCACCACAAACCCATGCAGACGTACACCCATGCATGTCCGAACTGGCACCATGTGTGTTTGTGTGTGAGTTGTATGGTGTGTATGTCTACATCCACATTCACTACTCTCCCCAGGGCACAATGAAGCATGCTGCTTAATGTCTGACACCCCCTCATACTCATTGCCCATACCGCCTCCATATGATCTGTGTGGTGCATGTGTTCCCTGCACATTGATGCATTGTGGCAATCCCACTAGTGACGAGTTGCACTCCTGGCCCTGCCAAGTGTGTTAATGTGTGCATCCCTGTGTGAGTGTGCCTGTGTTGACGCTAGCACCTGTTCATGCAGACAGGCACGTGTACATCACCTACTGTATATCTACCATATCCTTGTTGCAGATGTCACTCACCATCACATATATGTTCTGAGTGCTCCCACCAGGTCACCCATGTGGTGCATCCAATAACAGTATTGAATTGTGATAGCACTAAATATATGTCAGGGGTTTGATACCCTGTCCTGGTAGGTGTGTGACACAAACTTGTGTCAGTTTTACCCTCCCACCCCTCCCTGACATATATTCGCCACTGCCTCCCCCACTTCCTCTCTGGCAGATGTGGAGGCTCACACCTGCTTTGCTCAGGCAGCAGCATGTGTATTTTAAGTGATGCTCATGATCAGCTGATGGCCTCTGCATGAATTGCAGCCCTTCCCTAGCTGATAGCATGTGGAACAGTTGAGGTAACATTCCCATAGCCAATTGCATGAAAATGCACTCCAACACCTGGGAACATCCTGGTGGTGTTGGCCCTTGTCTGTCACTGTGAGCAGGACCTAGAACTGTCATTTGGCAAATAGCATTTCAGATGGGTTGGGGATTTACCTATAACAACATACACTGTGGAAAGAGGGCAAAACACAGGAGGGGGATGTGCCTGACCTGACTACAGACTGTAAGTGCTACTATACTGCATATGGAGTAATGTTGGATTAACAGTGTTTGTCTGGATATGCTTGTCGTACATGTCACAATACCTGGCATATCAGTTCCATGTATATGAGGAATCCCCATCTGCAGGGTCATCTGCAGACTGGGCAGTGTTGTGCCTTTGGTTACATGTGTTAGCCATGATGCATCTATCTGTAGAATGCAGAAGGTAGTGTGAGGATTGCAGTCTGTCGATAGTGAAGGCCATGACAGTTACATACTACATATCCCTCATTGGATATATGTTGCAACAAACCTTGTTACAATGGTAGAATTTTGAGGGTATCACAGCAACATGTCTATACTGACCCTGTGTATGTGCTGTCAGCCACACCTCTGTCAACCTTTGTACATATGTCGTGCATGAAGTGGTGCATATGTGCTGTACACCGTAAATAGTGTCATCATATCTGATAACAAGTCAGTGATATATCAGATTGTTACACGTCAAGTACAATAGGAGTTACATTCCATGCCATAACCTGGACATTCTGTGGATGTTTGTACAGTACTGAGGTCTGTGTAGTGGTGGTGAATGTCAGCAGTGTGTGTATTGTTAATATACACTATGGCCTGTGTACAGACTGGTAGATGTCATTGCTATAGCTCCCCTTCTATCTGATGTTACATGCTGAATAAATCCAAGAAATTACTACAATGGCTTACAGACACAGAGTCCCCAATAAGTGCTCGTTCGCCTCCAGGAATGAAATTGGACGAATGCAACTAACACCATCCACTTGACGATTCAAACATTTATTAAAAAACAAGACTAAAAAACTGATATGAAAACTACAAATACATGATCAATTGTTAAGCACTTTCACCCATAAAAATGGGCTTCTTCAGAACACTCCATGGTTGTTTAGTACTACTTAAATAACTTTTTTGGCGCCAAAATTGATTCAAATTCTTAAAGACATATAACGCTTTAAAATATCCTGATGTAAACATTCCATGAAGTTGTATACACCTATTCCCACAAAATTCTGGCTCAACATTGTATTAATATGAACAATTAAGCAAACCTGACCATTCCATAACTCTTTCACTCATTAATACATAATATACAAAGTCATCACCAGGCTTTCATATTATAGTACGCATATATATGCTATAGTTGTAGACCATCAATGCAAGCTGACATAATCCGTTCCATACTGTCAGCATCCTATTTATCTCATAACAATGCGTTCTAAATTCATTAAAATGTGTAGGGTTAAACACCATTAATATTATATAAAACTTTGTAAAGTTTGAAACCCTTTTTGTTAAAAAACATTTAAAAGAACTCTTTTAAAATGCACTGATTGCATACTTTATCTGGTGCACAATATCAAATATGTCATGCTAGTGCCTCTAGCCGGCAGTCTAAACAGTGCGCGATCTATTTGTTTAGATCCGCTAACCATATACATCATATAATTAAATGATCTACTCCATATTTACGGTGGCTGCATCAAGTGTATTAATAAGAACATAAATTGCTATTTCCTAACAGAATAAAGCATAAAGAAACCATTTACTTATCTTACCAATAGTTTAAGTTACTCATGATACTAATAACACCTGACTATCTCAGGAGAATCACCTCATGAATAATGAATGTGTCAAATAATAATTTGACTTCTAAGTTAGCTTTATCCATAATGTCTATGTAATTGTACTATTATTATAGGGTTTCAAACATTACAAAGTTTTATATAATATTAATGGTGTTTAACCCTACACATTTTAATGAATTTAGAATGCATCGCAATGAGATAAATAGGATGCTGACAGTATGGAACGGATTATGTCAGCTTGCATTGATGGTCTACAACTATAGCATATGTATGCGTACCATAATATGAAAGCCTGGCGATGACTTTGTATTATTATGTATTAATGAGTGAAAGAGTTATGGAATGGTCAGGTTTGCTTAATTGTTCATATTAATACAATGTTGAGCCAGAATTTTGTGGGAATAGGTGTATACAACTTCATGGAATGTTTACATCAGGATATTTTAAAGCGCTATATGTCTTTAAGAATTTGAATCAATTTTGGTGCCAAAAAAGTTATTTAAGTAGTACTAAACAACCCTGGAGTGTTCTGAAAAAGCCCATTTTTATGGGTGAAAGTGCTTAACAATTGATCATTTATTTATAACTTTCATATCAGTTTTTTAGTCTTGTTTTTTAATAAACGTCTGAATCTTCAAGTGGATGGTGTTAGTTGCATTCATCCAATTTCATTCCTGGAGGTGAACGAGCACTTATTGGGGACTCTGTGTCTGTAAGCCATTGATGTTACATGCTGCCCCACTGTATGGTACCATTTTACCGTAAATGTTTGTAGGGCCATACACACACATGTCCCATACCACAGACAGCCATCAGACCAAACTGTGTAGCAGCCCAGTATATGTAGGGTCAGTCTGTGAGTGGCACATATGAGGATGGTGTTGAACAGATAGTCCATATACTGTACTATTATGCTAGCATACCATATGTGGCTGTGGCTGTGTTCACATTGGTTGTGGTTATGCACTGTCACACAGGTGTATCCTACATGGCTGTCGAGCCTGCTATATAGGCAGGTACTGCACGATGATAACCTTAGGATGTCTGTCAGTTGCCAATAGCATACATGTTATGAGCAGATGTCACCTTCCACACACACCATGTCTGTGACGACAATCCCAATGACAGTAGCAAATGTCTTTTAATAAACCAGCTATAGATACCTGACATCCCCTTGCATTACAACACTGGGACTATAGGAGCTGGGGTAGGGCTACACTCCATGTCCAGGACATATGGTGGAACTATATGGACATATACTTATCCAGATAGCCATATATATATATATATATATATATATATATATATATATATATATATATATATATACACACATATATATATATATATATATATATATATATATATATCTGAGTGCACATGTGTAGTACTTCCAATTACCACTGTCATGAAAACCACCCACTATGAATCCCTACATCATGTGGGTGTATTCCCTGTGCATTCCCTGTGAGATGGACATCCTTCCTGTGTGTAGGCATCAATGTTACAGACAGCAGGTAGCAATACCTCTTACAGGAGAACCTTCACACTCAGGGCAGCCACATATATATAGGAGGATCAGGACATACATTCAGACCGTGTGTAGAGTGGTGTAATGCTTTGCATAGTACTGGTGTTACAGGGTGTGTGTGTGTGTGTGTGTGTGTGTGTGTGTGTGTGTGTGTGTGTGTGTGTGTGTGTGTGTGTGTGTAGTACATACTAGTTTATCTTGGACTGCTGTCTGTCTGCATAGCTCACTACATTGGGCCTATCCTCTAGCTGGACAGAGGTGTGCCTATCATGTGTTGTCTGTCTACCACACAGGTCCTCTGTCAGATATTACACTAGCAGTGTGTGTGCTGCGTGCTAGCAGTACATGGCTATATCCATTTGTGTCCATGATGTCTTATTCCTGCATAAGGGTATGTTGTAACACATCCTGTAACACCAGCATGTTCCAGGGTGTGTAACTGCAATATTGCAAGTATGGCGAATTTCTGCCTTTGTCCTCTACATATATGGCAGGCTTTGCCCTGCTGTGATATGGTTAGGGGTTGTTAGGTAATGGCCTATCGTTAAATTACTGCTAGCATTCCTACTATCATCCCAGTCATAATGTGGACTCCCACAACATTTGTTGGTGAGGGTCCATACATGTGACAGATACATTGATATTACCACAAGTAATGAATGTCCCCCTAGAGCTTGACTACAACGTGTAATTTGGAGGTTGCTGAACTACATCTGATATTGTTGATTGTTATGTATCATGCAGGCAAATCTTTTGTCTACTGTTGTACAAATTGAAGGGCTTGGCCTGGACACCACAGTATGTTATATAGCCCCACTGTCTGCATCTACTGTTTTGTGTGGGCCTTGCATCCATCACTGGTTATATACATCAACATCTATGTGCTGTCAGTAATGGCATACATTATTGTATGGTACACAAATAAAGGTTGTCTGTGTATACATACCTATGTGTCGTGTCATGTCCTTTGAATTGTGAGTGGGTGGGGCTGGTTGCCACACTACACATGTCACAGGTACCAGTTTCAGGGCTTGTGTCTGGGGATATACATTACACCCAGTACGTCCACTCTACTTCTGCATATGTATGGCTACTAATACCCTTTGTCTGTGTATATGTGTATGTACCCATATATCTTCACTCTCTCTCTATGTATATATATCTATATATCTATATATATATATATATATATATATATATATATATATATATATATATAGATATATCTGCACATGATTGTCAATGTATAGATGTGTATGCATATCTGTACCGTTGCAATGTGTACCCGTTCAACATTGTACATCCCCTTTGGTACAATGGCCTATCTGCATGACATGTTACAGATATTGCCCTGACATGTACAGGTGACTTGAATTACTGTTGGAGCATTGTAGCTGTGTTGTGGTGGGTCCTGCTGTCAAGTACTGCATGTGCTCAATATTGGATTGCACAGCATATTCGTTAAGGCTGGGAGGTTACATAGCAGTAATTACCAGATGTCCCTCATTTGTGCCCCCACCCCCATTAACTGTGCTCATGGTCTGTTATGTAGTACGGAGTGGGCCAGGAGTCCGTTCCCATGTGGAAATCATATACTCATGTCTATCTGTATATATATATATATATATATATATATATATATATATATATATATATATATATATATATATATAGATCTGCATAATTATATATGTGAAACCCCCATATATAGAGGGATAGAATTGGACATTGCTATAGATCTAGCTATGTATATGTATTCATATATATATATATATATATATATATATATATATATATATATATATATGTGTATGTAGATATATATATATATATATATATATATATATATATATATATATATGTATATATATATAGATAGATATATAGATATATACACTGAACATATTAATCTATCTTTGTACAATTGCTGTTATATGGTTATTTGTGAGTCATACATACACACACATATATATATATATCTGTCTATCTGTCTACATTTACAGATGCATATCTGTCCATGCATGTTCGGCCTATATGTGTGGCCTGTACCTCATTCTCTTGGCAATTGACATGGATGACCTTAGGACTGAGGTCAGTCATTCCTGCTGACATTTACGTGTTTCAGACTTATCATCTCCTTCAGTATATGTGTTCTACTACATATAACTGTGTAACTTGCAATGTTTTAAGTGAATTAGAGCAAGATATGACAGATAGCCCTATATGTACCCACATTATGGCGCACTATGTCCAGGATTTATGCATTAAGAGGTTGTGTGGTGTGTTATTACTACATTTCCTGTGCTGTTGTCTAATTGTGCTGGATGATATGTATGTGAAATAAGTGGGTATGTACATCTGCCATGGTTTACTGGTAAATCACGTAGTTTATGATGTGCAGGGTCCTGGGTTTGGGCCTTGCAGAGGCTGTATATTTTGTTTCAGTGAGGAACACCTGCTGTTGGATACAGAGTGAGTTAGGGACATTTGAGCAGTTGTACATGGATGTGCGCTGGTTTGCGCAGAGCTAAGCAATGCTAACCTCCGATTGCATTTCCTTACACTCAGCTAGCATCTACTTAGCTCAATTTATGTAGGCAATTCTTACCCACTTGCAAATACACATACACACGCTTACAATTGCTTATCCATGCGTACTACTGATGTTATGCGCTTACACATGCTTACTAGTTCCTTAGTCATTATGACACTTCACATGTGCATTTAAGGCAGTACACTTGTCAAATATAAATGTTATTTAGTAGGTTATACAGCACAACAATGTTAACATATGGATTTCACATGGAAAATAGGATGTGGTGCAGTGGGACTGGACCCGGGAATGCATCTGCGTTAGGCGGATGCTCTGACCACGGCACTATTGCTGTTCTGCTTCATTTGTATATGTCTACCATAATGACATACCCATGTTTCCTTCCCCTGGTCCCTGAGCTCCACGGACACAGCATCCATCTATTCCCCAGTTGCTAGCCATGCCATACCACACCTCCACACATTACCCTCTCTGCACATTTTGGTACTCCTCCACTATACTGTCCCGACCCAAGCGTCTGCTGGCTCTTCATCCATTTATTCCACATATGTACCAACCTTCCCTTGATCCTCCTCCAGTATTGGTGGAGACATCGATGTGACCCACAACTGTTGGTTCATCCCACCAGAGACTGACCTGTTGTTGTGTCAAGAGTAGACTTAGCTGGTTCATAGGTTCATAGGTTCATAGGTTCATACTAGGCTATCTGCCCGAGGGCATTTACAAGCCTAGCCCATAGTTTTGTGGCTTACGCCACCCCTTTAGTATGGGGAACTATACCCATTATTTTGCTGTGCCTCTGTTGAGCAGTGACACTGAGGTAATCCCTGGGGTATATCTGCGATCTCCCATCCATTGGTCAAGATTTCTCTTGAACAAGGCCAGCGAGGTGCTCTGCCTCACATATACCGGGATTTTATTCCACAGCATAGGATTTGGGTGATGAATCTATCCCTCCAGCATGTCCTATTAATAGCCGTGTCGAGGTTTAAGTCTCCGCCTTGTGGCTCTGACGGATCTAGATTTTTGAGGTGAAGCATATTCATCAAATCTGGGTTTGACATGGCCTTGTATGTTAGGCAAAGGTCACCTCTGAGCAGTGTGCGACTGAATAGAGCTGGAGTTCTTTCAGTCGGGCAGCATAGGACAGTTGTTTGAGACCCTTTATCCTTTTGGTGAGGAACTTTTGTGGCCTCTCCAGCTGCTGCAAGTGTCGGGTCAGATACATTCTGAATGGGGCATTGTACTCAATCATTGGTCTGATGAGTGATGAGTATAGGGAGACTATGACCTCCTTGATCTAGATGAGAATCCCTTCATGATAAGGTGGGCAATGTAGAAGGTCTTCCTAACTACTTTAGCTACATGGGTGTCGAATGACAGACTACTATCAACCTGGGTCCCCAGGTCCCTGATAACTTCTTCTGTACTCAGTGGATTGCCACCTATTTGGTAGCTAGGGGTAACCTTGTTTTTCCCGAAGGGTATGACTATGCATTTTTTGGCATTTAACTTTAGGCCATGGCTCTGGCACCAGTTATCCGTTTCTGTGAGACCCTTCTGAAGGATATCTGTGTCAGATGTGTTTTCTACTATGGCGTCCAGTTTGCAGTCATCTGCAAACTTTGTCAGCCATAACCCTCCTGTGTTTGCTTGTACTGAAAAGTAGATGCCAAACAAGAGTGGGCCCAGGACTGAGCCCTGTGGTACACCACTTGTGACAGGCTTTGAGTCTGACATGGCGCCAGCAACTCTGACCCTGTGGGTTCTGTCACTCAGCCAGTTTGCAACCCATCTTGTGATGTATGGGTTAACATTTAAGCTGATGAGTTTTTCAATGATACCCGAGTGGGTATTGTATCAAAGGCCTTCGCCAGATCGAGGTAGGCTGTATGGACTGCCTTTCCCTCATCAATGGCTTTGGTGACTGTTTTGAAAAAGTCAACCAAGTTTAGAAGGCATGATCTGCCTTTGACAAAGCCAAACTGGGATGGATCCAAAGTCTGCAAATTCCTATGTCTTTATTTATGAGGTCCATTATGATCCTCTCCATGGCTTTGCAGATAAGGCTTGTCAAGCTAATGGGCCGGTAATTTCCAGGGTCGGTGGAGGCACCGCCTTTGTGAAGTGGGACCACAGTTGCAGTGCGCCACTCCTGGGTACGTATCCAGAGGTAAGACTATGATTAAACAGCTGTCCTAGCTGTGGGTTTAATTCCTCGTTGAGTTCGTGGAGCACACAGCCGGGGACACCATCAGGTCCCATGGATGCTGTGTTTTTGCTTTGGAGAGAGCAGTTCTCACTTGCGTTGGAGATGTTTGGGGGCTGCAATCGCTTGGTATAGATATCTCTCCTTTTGGGGAGGGGGAGAAGTTTGCACTGAACCTGTCAGCCAGTATGTTGGCAATGTCTGTAGGATCAGTAATCTTCACATCATTTTGAACTAGTTCTGAGCATATCTGGGAGTTTCTCCCAGGTTTCTAACATAGCTAAAGAAGGCCTTATGATTGTCTTTTGAGTCTTTAGCTATTTTTCTCTCAAAATTTGCTTTGGATGATTTTATGAGAGCTCTTAGTTTTTACTTATAGTGATCAAGGGTGTCTTACCTTTAAGGATTTTGCTCTATCTTGTAGTAGCTTCCTCCTTTGTTGTAGAGTTTGTTTATGGCTGGGGTCCACCAGAGTGGACGCTTGCCTTGGTACAAAGAGTCTTTGTTTTGCTTGGGATTGCCTTATCCATGCAGTCCTGCAGGTGCTGGTAGAAGGCATTTGTAAGTGATTCAGCGGCTTGAGTACTGTTTTCCGTCAGCTCGGGGCCTTAAAGGAGACCACACTAGTCTTTAGAAGTGTGAAGTCGGCTTCGAGAAGTTCTTTACTGTGGTCTTTTTATTTCAGGTGGGGGTGGGATGAGGACCTCCAGCGAGATTAGTTTGTGATCTGATCTCACCAGTGAGGGGTATACTTCCGTGTTGAACATTGTGCTCCCATGTTCGTGATGATGAGATCAAGTATGTTTTCTCCTCTTGTGGGATGGTGACTAGTTGTTCCATGGCATTTGAGTTTATGAATTCCAGGAACTTTTGGGCTAGGGTGTTTGGGCTTGAGTAGTGTTCCCAGTCTATATTAGGGTAATTGAAGTCACCTAGTATGATGGTGTTTGGTGATACATTTATCCCTCTAGTGTTTTCAGGAAGGCCATGTGAGGTTCCTGAGTTTGTGAGGGTGGCCTGTAACATGCTACAATTTGCAGAGCAGTCTTGCCTATGGTTAATTGCACCTGGATGGTCTCCGATGCATCGTCGCGTTGCCACCAGTCTTGAGGTGTGGGTGTCTTTGATGAATATGGATACCCCTCCTTTCTTGGTATTGTCCGGATTTTGGGGCCGGAACGCATGTTAAGAGGTAAAACCTGATAGTGCTGGGGTGCTCTCAGGAGCCTTGAACCAGGTTTCTGTCACTGCACAGACATCGATGTTCTCCATACTGAGAAGGGCCTCGAGTGCGTGCATTTTGAGATTTAGACTTCTGGCATTGAGCAGCATTACCCTTAGTTTTTTTCCTTTTTTGTGGTCTACAGTGTTTCTCTCACTGGTAGCATCCTGCCAGGGTTTTGTGTATCAGCATTTTGCTCACACACCTGGCCAGCCTGATCTTCCGGTTCCACGGAATCAACGCCCCAGGTGTGACATACTGTGCATGAAGCATGCTCACATGCCTCCACGGTGTGCACCATATATCATTATTCCCTTCGATATTATGCAGGACTACTGTTCTCACATTATGATTGGACAGGCACTTTTCTGTGATGCACATAGACTGCTCATAATACTGTGGCTGAGCAATGGACACATGTTCTGGTATTAATCTACACACTTATATACATTTCCTATACTGCTGGATGACTGTGCTGGATGATGTGTTTGTGATCACAGCAGCTGAATGTGTATCCGCCATGGCTTAGTGGAACTCACGTTGACTATAGTGTGCAGGGTCAGGGTTTTGCAACCTGGCAGTGTAGATTATTTTGTTAATGGCCACAACAACAGCTGTTGGCTACAGAGTGACTAAAGCAATGTAGAACAGTTGTAGGCGGGTGTACGCTGGTTTGCGCGAAGCACAGCATTACTGACCTCTGGTTGCAGCATCTTGCACTGAGCTAGCCTCTACATTGCTTCACCAGTGTGGTAATTACATACCGGCGGTCAAACAGGCTTACACCCACTTGCTCCCAGATACACACATGCAACTTTGTGTATTTTGTTCAAATGTGTCAACTGGGACAATCCGGCTGCATGCTTGTCTATTGTCAGTGGTGGCCCGGGATGTAGAGCTCCACATTGACCCGAGCTACTTATTCCAATTAATACTGGGGTGTTCACATACATAGAGGGTAACTGATGTAACATAGCTATGTCCCCTATTCTTCATGCTTAGTTTACATTAAAATGTCAGTATTATCCATGCTTAGGTCAGGTTTACATGTCAGGTATGACTGTTGACAAAGGTCAGTTTAAGGTGAAGTTTGATTCCTGTTTAACAGGTTTGGATAGGTTATATGCAGATATTTGGGGTAGATGTAGTTATTCCATACCTGTGTGGTACAGTAGAGAGGAATAGTTAATGAGTAGGTAGGTAGGTAGTGGGGGTGACATTGTAACTGTATAGTAGCCTGTAGGTATAATTGGATGGGAAGCAATAGGGAAGGTTTGTCAGATGTTGTGACTTGTATGAGAGGCAGGACAAGAGATGTCAGCATCACTAGTTGATGTAGTGGTATAGATTGTGAGTTGGGGGGGGCTTCGCAAGGTGGTGAGCCTGTGCTGCTCCAGGTCTGCTTGTGGTGTTGCTTCATGTGTTATTTACATGTGTCCTGTGGGACAGCTGTGATATTACATGTGGGTTGGGGTTCCAGATACTGGCAATATAGTGTGGGAAGAGGGTGTCACCTATGTGTAACCGTAAACATTAATAGAAATGGATCAGGGGCTGATAGGTACGTGGTGCGCATGAGGCACAGAGGAGGGAGTTAATAAAGGAATTATCCAGGGATGTGCAGGACAGCAGCAGGGAAGGTCCACAGCTGGCCATGTTGTCTACGACAACAGCTGTGCATATACACTGCATTTGGTGTTTGCGTTGGACACTCACATCCCTGGGTGGGAGTGAGGACTACAATAATACCTTGTGATGCCAATTAGATCAGCTTACATGCCTACAGTGGGCTGTTGTGACCATGTGTTCGTAGGTGTTGTGTAGTGGGTTATGCAACAACACATATGGTCATACCACGCTTTGCCATGTAAACTGGCCTGTGCTGCAGTGGGACCCATATCAAGAATGGCTGCCCGTTAGGCAAAAGCATACCTGTTGACTGTACAGTTTCCGCAGACTGTCCAGAGTTTGCTTCATAATATTGGTGTGTCCTTCTTACAATATATACCTATCTGGCAATTACCTGGGAACTGAAGTCATTAAATACAGACAAGTATTTGGGTTTAAGACTCCACATCCTTCAGACGAGTCATGCTAATGCATAACCTATTATTCTATCAGCTTTCTAAGGTTGTGTGTTGAATATGTAATTTCTGTCTCTATTTGTCTCCCCAGCGGTTTAGGTTCTGTCCAGTGGTTTTGCTGTTAGAGGTTGAGAGGTATAGGCGGAAGTCTGCCCAATTCGCAAAGTTACTTATATCCCTGGGGCAGTCCGAATACAACTGCACCCGCCAACACCTGCATGCCTAGGCCCATAATTGCTTACCCATAGTCCCCCCCTGCCCCTCCTCTACAGCACTCATCCTTACTGTGGGTGCAGGTGGGGTCTAACCACACCACTACACACTGCCCACTCTCCACGTTTCGGGACCCATGTCATATGTTGTCTCGACCCATGAGTACATACACACACACACACACACACACATATATATATATATATATATATATATATATATATATATATATATATATATATATACACACATATATATATACAGTCCCAAAAACAACGGTGCACATATCCAGCACGGTGCATGGAATAAATCCAAAAATACAGATACCAAAACCACTTCCAGCACTGAAATAAAGGAAGGCAACAAGTGTATAAGCAGTTTATTGCCACACAGTCTGCCCCACAGACCGGTTTCACTTACAAAAGCATCATCAGTGTGATACATAACGCATGTACGTTCAATTTAAATCATCTCTCTGTTAAAGAGACAGCCACCTATAAATGTATACATTAAACTAAACCAAAATGCAGCCATCATGCATATATCCATATTTACATAACCATATACAGGCAATTTACTCAAACAGCTCATTTGAACCAAATAAATACAATAAAGGACTTACAAATGTCATTGTTAAATATGATGTCACATATAGCCCTGGGACTGATAAATTAATAACCTACTAAGACCACCAACCCAATTCACTAATAACCCATGTTATATATTTTTATGTATTCTGATAGTAAAGGGACTTTAAACAACTAAGTAAGGGAAACAATACACCCATACTTATAGATAATATTCATAATATTCACTAATTTACCAATGGTCATTAAGACCAGGTTTAAAAAGAGCCCCCAAATTAATTATCCATCTATATTTTTTGGAAGTCAAAATGTTATGCCTAGCTACATCATTATTATTAAATGTAGTTAACCTATCAATCCCAACAAATATAAAATGAGCTGTGGAATGTACCAAAATATGTTTATACAAAGCACTACGTGTCCTTTTGCATTTTATGTCACTGACATGAAGGGCAATCCTCTGTTTTAGTAACCCAGAGGTCTGTCCTACATAAAATGCCCCACACTGACATATGGCCATATAGACCACCCAGGAACTAGTGCATGTAATAAGACTTTTTATATCATATACTTTTCTGGTATTAACAGAAGTAAATGACCCAGTCTTAGGCATCAGTTTACAAAACTTACAATGGCCACAGTATGTACTACCCACAGTCTTGATCCCAACCTCCTCTTTCAAACCAATATCTTTTTTATTAGCAGACAAATGTTGCCCTATAGATTTACCTTTCCTATATGCAAATTGGCATCTTGACTTCAGCAAGGTAGAGAAAAAAGGATCCATACATAATACATGCCAATGTCTAGATATTATTTCCTGTATCTTAAAAGTATTATTGGCATAAGTCATGATAAATCTCATACTCGTAAACTTGTCCCCTCCAGAACATGGCTTATCCTGTAACAATTGATCTCTATCCATATTATTGACCTTACTATAAGCCTTGCCAATGCTTTTTTTATGTTATCCACGTGCAATAAACCTTTGCTTTAAATCACTTGCTTGTTTATCATAATCACTAGGATTGGAACATATTCTCTTTATTCTTTGGAACTGAGCCACTGGAATGTTTTTAATAGTGTGTGGTGGATGACAACTGTGGGCATGCAGGATAGAATTCTTAGAGAATGATTTTCGATACAGTGAAGTAACTATTGTACCATCAAGTACCTTAGTTACATTAACATAAAAAAAATCCACTGTAAATAAATCCAATTTTCCAATTAATTTAATTCCATACTCATTGGCATTCAAATATTGTTTAAAATTATCCCATTCTTGCAAACTACCCTGCCATATAACCCAACAGTCGTCTAAATATCGACGCCACATAATGAGATTTCTGGAGTACAAAAAATCTTCTCTATAAATATATTTGGCTTCCAAATAACCCATAAACAGGTCAGCATATATGGGGGCAAAAGTAGCGCCCATAGCTGTACCTCTGACCTGTAAATACCACTTGTTGTTAAATTTGAAAGCATTGTGCTCCAGAACCAACCTCAGCATCGATAACAAAAAATCTGTTTTTCAACCCTTTCATAAGAATCCTAATTTAAAATTGAATAATCAACTAATTGATCTCAACAAGTTTCCATTGATAGTTAATCTAACTTTGATTGATATATATAAACATCTTGACAGTTCGGCCAGCCAAATAAGACAAGAACTTAACTTACCTAAAAGTATCTGGTTATTCTGAGACAAATTAGAGAACTCACTATAAGCTATTTTAAAAGTTTTAAACCGGAAGAAGAGGCTATTAATAGATGCTCTTTGTTGTGGCAAGCTCTCCAACAGGATCTTAAATATATCACGACAGCAAATCAATTAATTAAAGAATTTCAATTTCATGATAAAATTTTGTTATCAAACTACTGGGAAGAGAAAATTTTACTGACAGATAGAAGTAATATGTTAAAAGCAATTGACTTGACCATCAAATCTACTTCTCTTCAAAAATTAATATATACCCAGTTGATGATTTGTAACAATGCATATTATACACGCCTTACCCTGCATAAATTTAATCCCAAAAATTCACCAACTTGTCCATATTTTAAGAATCAACCAGCTGATCTTCTTCATATGTTCTGGAGTTGTAAATGTATTTTCAAACTTTGGAATTCCCTTAAGAGTCAACTTCAGAAGGTGGGTTACCAAAATACAACGTTATCATGGAAATTTATGATTCTGCATATTCCCCCGGAAGAGATCCCTAAATCACAAATTATTATATATATTAATATTTTTCTATTAATGAAGCTTTATATAGCTTCAAATTGGTTAGGCCCATCTAAAACTTCATGGCAGAACTTTAGAGTTCTAGCAACAAAACATATATTGGCTCATAAATTACTATTAAACCCACAAAATAAAAATGTTAATAATCCAAAAATTTGGGAACAGATTTTTAATATTATACTAGCATAGTATTTTCAACTTGGAAATATTAATAATTATTTATGTGTGTGGAGAGAATTTAGTAATCAACTGTCTATTACTTGCATTTACTCTTATGCTTTTTTATATTTAAATGTATTACATGGAAGCATTCTTGTAAATATTGTATATAGAGTGTGGTTATTAGTGATATTAGTTAATGTTTGATTTGTGAATATATGTTATTTTTGATCATACTTGTGTTTGAAAATAATATAACAATAAAGATTTATTATGGAAAAAAAAATCTATCTCACTCTCACAATATAAACCAGATTTTTCCATCCAGTACTGAACCCCTGTAATACCCCCTTCATGTGGGATACTTGTATACAGGGATTGTACGTCCAAAGTGCCCAATAAAGACTCACTGGAAAGCTGTAAATCTTCCATTAACAATAAGAATTGTTTAGTGTCCCTAATCCTAGCCCTAACTAAAACAAGCAAAGGTTTAAGTTTAAATTCTAGATACTCTGAGAAATGTTGAATCACTGAACCTCTCCCAGACACTATGGGCCTACTCGGAGGGTTATGTAAGGTCTTATGAATTTTGGGGACCAAGTAAAAATACTGAAACGTGGGGCTCTCCACAATTAACTGTTCCATTAACTCCTCACTAATATTGTCATGCTGTTTGGAATCCAAAAGAAATCTGTCTATGACAGACATAAACTCATCATTAGGATCCTATAATAAAACATGATATGAAGTAGAGTCAGTTAGTTGTTTTGAAGCCTCCTGCTCATACTGTATTGTATCCCAGATCACAATTGCCCCACCTTTGTCCGCCCCAGTAACTACTATATTGTTATTAGTAGCAAGGGACTTAAGAGCAAGATGTTCATCCAGAGTTAAATTATAAGAAGAACAACAAAAAACAAGTGCTTATACACTTGTTGCCTTCCTTTATTTGAGTGCTGGAAGTGGTTTTGGTATCTGTATATACATATATATATATATATATATATATATATATATATATATATATATATATATATATATATATATATATATACATATATATATATATATATATATATATATATATATATATATTGTTGTATACATATGTCTAACGAAATATGGATGTATGAGTGTCTGCATATGTATATATATCTATATGTGGGCATTTAATTATATTCTGTGTCTGTATGTATACATTTGTACTACGGAGAGGGGGAGGTATAACTCCATGAAGGTATGGGTATACACACACACACACACACACACACACACACACACACACACACACACACACACACACACACACACACACACACACACACCTCTACATTTTTACATCTACATCTGGTTATTCCATTTTTTGCCATGTATAATAGACTGTACTGCAGTGGGACTCATAGCGGAATGGCTGCCAGTTGGGCGTCAGCCCTGGCTAATGCACACTATTGCTTACATCCCTGGGGTGGTCCACATAGAACCACTCTAGCCAACACCTGCACAGCAAGGCCCAAAATTTCATACCCATAGTTCCCAAACTGCTCATCCTCTTCAACACTCTTCCTTACTCTGGGTGCAGGTTGGGTCTGGCCACACCAGTACACTCTACCCACTCCCCACTTCTCGAGACCCATCACTTATGTTGTCTCGCCCCATGAATCATCAGGCTTCCCCTACCTTGTAAACCAGGAACATGCGTGGCCTGTC
>NC_056751.1:464800547-464807668 GCF_019279795.1 Protopterus annectens
CTGCTTTACCCGTAGCTACAAGATGGGCAGACCTGTGCACCTATGGTTAGCTGTACCCAGAGTTTTATAAACATTACTACAAGGGTTTCTTTGTGTTTTTTTTTCAGTGTACTTTTGCTGTTGGAACACATGTGGACTGTTGGTGGGGATATGCGGACACTTATGGGTGGTCTCGCTCTTTTATGTACACATTCTTCTCTTCTCCTTTGCAGGGGCATGTTTATTCTGAGAGCTCTGCTCTCTGCCACATCCCTGGCACTCGTTCACGCTCCGTGTAGAATTAGGTGTTCAGGCAGTGCACCTTCCTTAATATGCATGGTGCGCTGCTATCCTCCTCTTAAACTGGCGCTTCCGTGCAGGACTAGAGTAGTCCTGCATGGAGGATTAGTGAATCAGGGGGATGGTTTACCTTAGGGGTCATTCTGTATAATATTTTGATGAAATATGTAAATGGCATGAATTCAGTATGGGGTTTCCATTACTGAAGATGAATACAAAGTAGTTTCCTCAGTTAGGAAGCACCAACATATAAAAGTTTAGATCATACTTGTGCTTGGTCTAGATAAAGTGGACTTTGTTTTAATACTACGAAAAAATAAAAAGTTCAGTTATGCATTCTGGAGAAGTGAACAGTGTTTATGTAATGTTTATCCTTAGACTATTGATAGTACAATCCTTTGCAAGAATATAATATCCATAGACTATAGATAGTACAATCACAGACAAGGAGATAACTTACAGAAACACCATGAACTGAAGTTCACACCCAGTGCAAATGATGCCATTAGAATATAGCATGTAATAGAAAACTGTTTTAAATGCTATAACATCAAGACAGACCATTGCTGAGGTTATCAGAATATTGATATTGTTGAGACCAATATTAGAATATAATGGGTATTTTTGTGGATCTTTGTCTAAAGAATTAAACTGCTATAAAGGAAGCACATATTTTATATGAAATGTATTCAGGGTGATCAAAGTGAAACATATGGAAAGGTCAGTATAATCACAACTGCATTCTTTTTATCTTTAGTATTTCACAGGGAATCTGATTTACATTTTTAAAATGAAAAGAAAAGAAGAAAGTAGTCAGTATAAAGGTTAATCACAAATCGTTTTTGGCTATGTAGTTATTATGTGGAATAAGCTACTGTCATAATTGCAGACAGCTGATAAAATAAACCCCTGGATTCACAAAAGCTTGTATGGCGTGCAAGATTGGTGCAGGAGCTCAAGCAGGTTATATGTCAGCCATGCGAGACAGGAACAGCCTGCAGGGGTGGGCATGAGTGCTCCTGTACCAGTCTTGTACGGATAAAGCCCTTCTATGCAGATCACCCCATTTGTAGGCAAAATCAATGCAAATGAGGTGAATTTGTGATCCAGGAAGCTTGCGTCCATCCGTGCAGGACTAGTGCAATCAGCAGAAATGTACTCTGTTAGTAACTGAGTACATGTCTCAAAATCCAAAACGGAGCCATGACAGCTCCAAATAAATGCTGCATATCATGTAGTAAGCATGCCAATGGCCAAATATAAGGCCACTGGCATTGCAAACATACATAAATTAAAAAAATCAACTTTTAATTTCTATTAGCTGATTTCAGCTGTTTAAGCGTAGGGCACCAGCTCGCAAACGGGATCGGGGAGAAAATAAAAAAACAAACCTAAATTAAGCAGTATGACTAAAATCAGTATTCTGCCATGTGAGTCAATGGCAGGCAGAAGACAACCTGGCCAGTGAGTAGTGGTTGCTAAGGGGGGAGGCTCAGTGTGAGACATGTAACTATGCATTAGCAGGCAATCTTATGCAAATGAGGGGAAGGATAGTGAATCCCAGTTTTCCCCAGGATGTGAGGCAAATCCCAATAGTGTAAGAGTATGAATAGCTGGGTGCAAGCCTAGGAGGTAGGTGATATCATGGGAGTGTGTGTCAGGCATACTGTAAGGGGATTTGAGCCCTGTGGTTTGGGGTTGCTCCTAGCATAGCACAGCTAAGCTTGGGGGTGTGTCTAAACCTGCCTAGCAGTCATTATAAAGCTTAAGTGAGTGTGCGCTCTGCGCACCAGGTCATACAGGAAGAAAAAAGAGGTTAAACCAGGAAATAGCAGCAGTGTGCACATGTGAGCACTGTGTTTGCGTGGCAAGCGCACGGGCTGAAACATGAAGGCAATTGGAAGTGAAAACAGCAGTAGGAAGCTAATCAATGACTACTAGCTTAGCTGGCAGATGAAATGTACCAGAACCAGCCAATTACAGTCAGCAGACCAACCCAGCCCAGAACACTACTATAAACTATGCAAACACCTACACCTCCATGTTTTTTCCCAAACTCTACACCACCGGTGTAAACAAGCGGGGATCTTTTAGCACTCATTACTGCAAAATGTTAGGGGCTGCAATAGCTATCATACAACTACTTGTGGAAGAGACTGAGGGTGGTGAGGATGTGACTGCTGCCAAGAAACCCACAGCGAGGAGATGGAGAAAAGTGTACAGACCCAGGGTAACCTACCAAGGGCTACATGAGCTCGAGATAGTGGAGCACTATAGGGTGGTCAGGGCCCTCCTACAGCAAATTCTTGAGCTGTGCTGGCCACACCTCACGCATAGAACTAACAGAGGGGAACCCATCCCAGTGGATACCAAGGTATGTGTAGGCCTAAGAATACTAGCTACAGGTACCTTCCAAGGGCCAACTGGAGATATGATGGGGATCTCACAGGCATCAGCATCCAGGGTACTACACCAGTTCCTGGATGCTATGTCAGCACATGTCGGTGAGCACGTATATTTCCCCAACACCCATGAGGCGTTGGCCAGCAATATGCAGCTGTTACACCAAATAGCAGAATACCCTGAAGTAGTGGGTGATATAGACTGCATGCACATATGCATCAAAGCACCACCCGGTGAGCGAAGTTGTGTCTACATCAACAGCAAGGGCTTTCCCTCCATCAACTGCCAGGTCGTGTGCGATGCTCAGGGAATAATAATGAACGTGTGTGCTGGCTAGACTGGAAGCTATCACGATTCTCACATCTGGCATCTGACACAGCTGTACCAGAGATTTGCTAATGGGGACATCCCCTAGGGTCACCTTGTGGGGGATGATGAATATGCACTGGAGCCGTGGCTGAAGACACCCATCAGAAATGCACACACACCCGAACAAGAACTCCATAATGAGGCACATACACAAACAAGAATCATAATAGAGAGTGTGTTTGGGATACTCAGGTCATGGTTCTGGTGCCTGGACACATCCGGTGGAGCCTTGCAGTACTCACCAGCTGCATGTTCCCAAATTGTCCTTGTATGTACCAAGCTACACAATATGATCCTGCGGAAACAGTTGCAGCAAGAACAGCATGGGGCAGGGCCACACAGCCTCCCACCACCATTGCCAAGGCCTACACGGGCACAGAGTGACTCAGAGGAGGAAGCTGCCCCAGTATACAGAAGGTGGCATGCCCAGTATGCCCTGGCCTTGGCAAAGAGGCAACGCATAGCACACACACTAACATGGAAGGAACCCAGGGAATAACACCTCTCTCTGACTCTCACATACAGTAAAAGGGATGACAAACATTACACTACCTGTGCCTAACCATGTGTAGGGAGTGTACTATGTGCATCTGACATAGGCAGCCCTGCAGCACCACCCTCAATACTGGGACACCCACAAGGTAAGTGACTCACACATGCCATTCGGGGGGGGGGGGTCACATACCCACCAACAGTCACAGCAAGCAGGACAGGTGTAGACAAACACAAACGAAGGCTGTGCTATGGCCTCTGAATGAGGCCTATGGGCAACCCCCCCAGGCCTACATAGACTGACTACAGCAGGCCAGGCGGTGGGATGTCAGTTGTGAAAGCTAGGAAGTCAGACACTAATATGTAGGTAATTATAAGCTAAGTTCTGTAGTACACTCATATGCCTCTAGCCAGCATGATAGGTAAGACCACAGACTTAAATGGAGTACCCGACATACCAGTACAGTCCTAGAAAATGTGTACAATTGTCAGGTGTGCCCCAATCTTACGTAGACATAAAGTAACAGTCAGGTGTGCCCCCCAATCCTGTGTAGAAATGTATAAATAATCAGGTGTGCCCCCTGCTATGCAGAAATGCAGTAACAGTCAATGCCAACTGATTGATGGATACCCTGCTGAGACAGCATGCAACCTGTTGATGTACAACACAAACATCAGCACTGCAGTACAAGCTACCTGGACTTGACCCACACATACAATGCAGACAGCCATACTGGGCATGCTCATATACATAGGGAAATGAAGGCAATGTAAGTCAACAACATACTGAAAGGTCACACTGGTCATGATCACACACTTAAAGACATGAAGGCCATGTCTGCAAACACCAGTGGACCAGACATATCTGTCAGTCACAGTTGTTACTGCAGACACTTGTCAGTATGCACCACTCATGCCTTGCACACACAATGGATAGGAATACAGACATATATGTAAGGACAACACACTATAATAAGCCAAAGGTAGAAGGGCATAGATGTGTGGAAGAGGGTGACTGTGACAAGGAGCCATCAAGGCCTGTCCCACCCATCACACAGCCAAAGGGCCCCAAACACATGAGGTGCAGATGTCACTCACTGCAGATACTAGCCACCAGTATCTGTCAGCAGTACAGACTATGTGGTGCACGTGCCAGCTGTGCAACATGACTGTTCAAAGCAGTAGTAATCCAGCAACTGCATATACTTACCTGTGAAATATGACCCTGTGTGTCTGCATGTGGCAAGTCAACCCCTAGATGAATGGGTAATGGCCCATGCACGCACACTGCCCTCCCCATAGCCCTACTATGACAAGCCACAAGCCTGCTGCAGTCATCCAATGTGAAATACACCTTTGGTAGAGTTGTAGCCTAGTAATCTCCGTGGCACGTCCCGTAACTGCATACTGCTGAAGTGTGATAAGCTAGTTAGGTAAGGATTTAAATCCCAGATTTGCCAACTGTGTGTTTGTGTGCATGTCTGTCTGACTGTGTAGAAAGCAATGCCTTTTAGGGTAGTTACACTCCCAACACTTTAAATGCACAACTTAGGCAAGACTGCTGATGTCATCCACCTAGAAATACACCTCTATGAAGATTGTAACTCAGTAATTGCTATATCACATTCTGTAACTGTGTACTGTTGTCGTGTGCTAAAGAAGTTAGTAGGTGCTCTAATCCCAGACATGGCAACTGTGTGTGACTGTTTGTGTATGTGTCTTTCTGTCTGTGTAAAGAGCAATGTTTTTAGGCTAGTCACACTCCCCACAATCCAAATGCTCAACCTTTGCAAGGCGGCTGATGTCATCCACCTAGTAATACACCTCTGGGAAGCTGTAGCCTAGTAATCTCCATAGCATATCCTGTAACCGCATACTGCTGTAGTGTGATAAACTAATTAGGTAGGAGTTTTATTCCCAGACATAGCAAGTGTGAGTGTTTGTGTCTGTGTAGAGAGCAATGCATTTTAGGCTAGCTACACTCCTCACAATCCAAATGCTCAACCTTTGCAAGGCAGCTGATGTCATCCACCTAGTAATACACCTATGGGAAGAATGTAGCCCACTAGTCTCCATAGCATGTGCCGTAACTGCTGTAGTGTGATAAACTAGTTAGGTAGGAGTTCTATTCTGAGACATGGCAACTGTGTGTGTGTGTCTGTCTGTCGGTGTAGAGAACAATGCTTTTTGGGCTAGCCACACTCCCCACAATCCAAATGCTCAACCTTTGCAAGGCAGCTGATGTCATCCACCCCAAAATACACCTCTGGGAAGGTTGTAGCCCAGTAATCTCTGTAGTGCGTGCCATAACTGCATACTGCTGTAGTATGATTAACTAGTTAGGTAGTCGTTCTATTCTCAGACATGGCAACTGTGTGTCTGTTTGTGTCGAGAGCAATGATTTTCTCCCCAGAATCCAAATGCTCAACCTTTGCAAGGCAGCTGATGTCATCAATTTACTAATACACCTCTGGGAAACTGTAGCCCAATAATATCCATAGCGCATCCTGTAACTGTGTACTGCTGTAGTGTGATAAACGAGTTAGGTAGGAATTATATTCCCAAACATGGCAACTGTCTGTGTAGACAGCAATACTTTTTAGGTTAGCCACACTCCCCATAATCCAAATGCTCAACCTTTGCAAGGCAGCTGATGTCATCCACCCTGAAATACACTTCTGGGAAGGCTGTAGCCCAGTCATCTCCGTAGCATGCGCCATAGCTGCATACTGCTGTAGTGTGCTTCAGAACTCTGGTAGGGTTCTATCCCCACCCATGGCAGTTCTGGATGTTTTGTGTGTGTTCCACTGTCTGTGTAGAGAGAAATGCATTTTAGGCTAGTCACACTCAGTACATGTCAAATGCACTACTTTGGCAATCCTGCTGATGTCAGCCAATGTCATATACACCTTTGGGGAAAGTGTAATGCAGTAAACATTGTGGTGCATACTATAACTGCGTAGTGTTGTAGTGTAATAAACTAGTTAGGTGGGGTTCTACTTTTGGACATGACAGGTGTGCATGTGTGTTTGTACCTTGTATCCTGTGTGGAGGAAGGTGTGCATGTGTGTGACACATGGGCCAAATGTGTAGTGGGTTTTGCAATTTTCTTGTATGGTGGCCCTAGTACCTATCATAATGTCCACTGTACAGGGAAAGCAGCTATGAAATAGCTGAGATGCTGGGGTGCATATCCATACCCATACATGTGACATCAAGGCCAGGCAATCACAGATAGCAACCCCAGTATTACCCAGCTCACACTGTTAACCCATGTCTCATAGACACATACATGGCAAGTCAACAGCCATGATGCGTGTAGTACACTGCATATTGGCATTAACTATGGTGTGAATGCAGTGGCCTACAGAGGCCATGGCACCCTGTCCATCAGTACGACAGGCACATAATTGCAGACAGTGCGCCGTCATTATGTTTCCCATTGGATGCCTGCAACAACTGTGGTTCCATCACATGTGATCCAGAAAGGACATACCATGCCTTACACACATGCTCTGTATGGAGAGATGCCACTGACAACAGGGAATACCTGTAGCATGCTATCCAATTTTCAGGGG
>NC_056751.1:464808168-464810668 GCF_019279795.1 Protopterus annectens
CTTGAAACAAATTAATTTAGAAAAAACAAAAAAGTCTGAGATTCATGCATTAAGAGGTTGTGTGGTGTGTTATTACTACTTTTCCTGTGCTGGTGACTGATTGTGATGGATCTTATGTATATGAAATAAGTGGGTATGTACATTACTGGGAAATCACGTAGTGTATGATGTGCAAGGTCCCGGGTTTGGGCATTGCAGAGGCTGTATATTTTGTTTCAGGGCAGAACACCGGTTGCCGGATACAGAGTGAGTTAGGGACATGTGAGCAGTTGCACACGGGTGTGAGCTGGTTTGCTCAGAGCTAAGCAATGCTAACCTCCGGTTGTGTTTCCTTACACTCAGCTGGCATCTACTTTGCTCAATCTATGTAGGCAATGCTTATCCACTTGCAAATTCACATACACACGCTTACAACTGCTTATCCATGCGTACTACTGATGTTATGCGCTTACACATCCTTACTAGTGCATTAGTCATTATAAAGCTTCACATGTGCATTTAAGGCAGTACTCCTATGCAAATATAGATGTTATTTAGTAGGTTATACAGCACAACGATGTTAGCATACGGATTTCACATGGAAAATAGGATGTGCTGCAGTGGGACTGGACCCGGGAATGCATTCGCGTTAGGTGGATGCTCTGGCCACTACACTATTGCTGTTCTGCTTTATTTGCATATGTCTACCATAATGACATCCTACCAGGGTTTTGTGTAGCAGCATTTTGCTCACACACCTGGCCAGCCTGACCTCCCAGTTCCATGGAATCAACGGCCCAGGTGTGACATACTGTGCATGAAACACGCTTACATGCCCCCACGGTGTGCACCATATATCATTATTCCCTTCGGTATTATGCAGTACTACTGTTCTCACGCTATGATTGGACAGGCACTATTCTGTGATGCACATAGACTGCTCATAATACTGTGGTTGAGCAATGGACACATGTTCTGGTATTAATCTACACACATATACTTTTCCTATACTGTTGGATGACTGTGCTGGATGATGTGTTTGTGATCACAGCAGCTGAATGTGTATCTGCCATGGCTTAGTGGAACTCACGTCGACTATAGTGTGCAGGGTTGGGGGTTTGCAACCTGGCAGATCATATTATTTTGTTAATGGCCACAACAACAGCTGTTGGCTACAGAGGGACTAAGGCACTGTAGAACATTTGTAGGCAGGTATGCGCTGGTTTGCGTGAAGCACAGCATTACTGACCTCTGGTTGCAGCGTCTTGCACTGAGCTGGCCTCTACATTGCTTCACCAGTGTGGTAATTGCATACCGTTGGCCAAACAGGCTTACACCCGCTTGCTCCCAGATACACACATGCACCTTCGGGTATTTTGATCACATTTGTCAACCGGGACAATCCGGCTGTATGCTTGTCCATTGTCAGTGGTGGCCCGGGGTGTAGAGCTCCACATTGACCCCAGCTACTTATTCCAATTAATACTGGGGTGTTCACATTCATAGAGGGTAACAGACGTAACATAGCTACGTTCCCCCATTCTTCATGCTTAGTTTACATTAAAATGTCAGTAGTATCCATGCTTAGGTCAGGTTTACATGTCAGGTATGACTGTTGACAAAGATCAGTTTAAGGTGAAATTGGATTCCTGTTTACAGGTCTGGATAGTTTACATGCAGATATTTGAGGTAGGTATAGTTATTCCATACCTGTGTGGTACAGTAGAGGGGAATAGTTAAGGAGTAGGTAGGTAGGTAGTGGGGGTGACATTGTAACTGTATAGTAGCCTGTAGGTATAAATGGATAGTGAGCAATAGGGAAGGTTTGTCAGATGTTGTGATTTGTATGTGAGGCAGGACAAGAGGTGTCGGTATCACTAGTTGATGTAGTGGTATAGAGTGTGAGTTGGGGGGGGGAGGCTTCGCAAATTGGTGAGCCTGTGCTGCTCCAGGTGTGTTTGTGGTGTTCCTTCATGTGTTATTTACATTTGTCCTGTGGGACAGCTGTGATACTACATGTGGGTTGGGGTTCCAGATACTGGCAATATAGTGGGGGAAGAGGGTATCACCTACGTGTAACCGTAAACATTAATAGAAATGGAACAGGGGCTGATAGGTATGTGGTGTGCATGGGGCACAGAAGAGGGCATTAATAGGGGAATTATCCAGGGATGTGCTGGATGGCTGCAGGGAAGGTCCACAGTTGGCCATGTTGTCCTCGACAACAGCTGTGCATACACACTACATATGGTGTTTGCGTTGGACACTCACACCCCTGGATGGGAGTGAGGACTACAATAGTACCTTGTGATGCCAATTAGATCGGCTTACATGCCTACAATGGGGTATTGTGACCATATGTTCGTAGATGTTGTGTAGTGGGTTATTCAACAACACATAAGGTTATACCATACTTTGCCATGTAAACTGGACTGTGCTGCGGTGGGACCCATATTGGGAATGGCTGCCCATTAGGCGAATGCATACCTGTCGACTGTACAGTTTCCGCAGACTGCCCAGA
>NC_056751.1:464813168-464840668 GCF_019279795.1 Protopterus annectens
AGTTTTGTTTTGATGGGGTTGAGAACTAGTTGTCGACTTGAGAACCATTTTTCTATTAGGTTGAAGGTGTCTTGGGTTGAAGCAGTGAGGTCTGCCAGGTTGGAGGCAGTGCTGATGATAGTCGAATCATCTGCATATTGAATGCATGTGGCATGGGGGTGATTGTGGGCAGGTCATTAACAAAGATGGTGAAGAGAAGAGGGCCAAGAATAGATCCTTGGGGAACTCCAAGTGTAACAGGTAGGCATGTAGATAATTTGTCCTGCCATAGAACAGCCTGTTGCCTATTGGACAGGTAGGATTGGAACCATTTCAGCGTGGAATTGCTGAGTGATCGTTTTTTTAATGTATGGAGGAGTTGAATGTGGTTCACCATATCAAAGGCCTTGGAGAGGTCTATGAAAGAGCAGATGATAGTTTATTATTGTTTCTGAAGTTATTGATGGTATTAGAAAAGGATAGTAGGGCTGATGTGGTACTGTGATTTGGCCTGAAGCCATGTTGGGAGTTAGCTAGAATTTTATTTTTGGTGAGGTGTTCCATCAGTTGTTTGTGGACACACTTTTCCATAATTTTGGCCAGGGAGTATAGCTATAGGTCTGTAGTTGGTTAGCTCTAGTGAGCTACCACCTTTATGGAGAGGAATAATGTGGGACATTTTCCATATGGAGGGATGAAGGCTTCTGACAAGGTGCGGTTTATGATTATGGAGACGGGATAGAAATGGCCTCAGCTGCTTTTGCAGAAACTCAGCTGGGAGAAGGTCAGCTGCTAGCTTAGTGGGTTTTAGTTTTTAAGAAGAGATGTTATAAAGGATATGGGTACTGGATCGAAGGTAAATAGATGATCTGATGTAGTTGTAGTATTCTGCTGGCATGGGTAGTGGAGTGGGCTGCTTGTTTGTTTGAATTGTGTGGCCAGGGATTGTATAGTTTCTGTGAAGAAACTATTGAATGTGTTAGCAATGTTTACAGGGCACTGTTGTTTGCAAGTTGTTGGAGTGGGGGTGGTTGCCTGGCCTGGGTGCAGGAGCTTGTTTAAGCCTGCCCAGAAGTTTTGTGGATTATTAAGGTGTTTGTGTTGGAGGTGGAGGAAGAAGTTTTTTTATCATTTAAGATCATTCTTTTAGTTTCATTTCTAAGTTGCCGGAAGGTTTGGTGGGAGTGTGGGTCTTTAGAGGTACGCCATATGACCCACATCTTGTTTCTAGATAGGATTTTGGATTTTGTTTCCTTAGAGAGCCATGGTGCGGTTTTGGTTTTAGTTCTAATGGACCGTATTGGAGCATGGGAATCTAGAATCTTGAGGAAGGTGGTGTTGAAGTAGATAACTGCCTCTTCAAGAGGAAGAGACTTTAGTATTGTCCAGTTGTGGGCTTTAAGTTCAGTTTGAAAAATGGAGGCGTTGAATTTATTATTGTTCCAATATATGTCTAATGAAATATTTATATACGAGTGTGCATATGTATATATCTATATGTGGGTATTTAATTATATTCTGTCTCTGTATGTATACATTTATACTATGGAGAGGGGGAGGTATAACTCAATGTAGCCATGTAGGTATGGGTATATACACACACACCTCTACATTTTTACATCTACATCTGGTTATTCCATTCTTTGCCATGTATAATAGACTGTGCTGCAGTGGGACTCGTAGCGGGAGTGGCTGCCAGTTGGGTGGTGGCCCTGGCCAATTCACACTATTGCTTACATCCCTGGGGTGGTCCTCATAGAACCACTCCAGCCAACGCCTGCACAGCTAGGCCCATAATTTCATACCCATAGTTCCCAAACTGCTCATCGTCTTCGGCACTCTTCCTTACTCTGGGTGCAATTCGGGTCTGGCCACACCAGTACACTCTACCCACTCCCCACTTCTCGGGACCCATCACATATGTTGTCTCGCCCCATGGATCATCAGGCTTTCCCTACCTTGTAAACCGGGAACATGCGTGGCCTGCCATTGGATATCTGTGCAATGGCAGGAAGCCCAAAAATCATTACATTTTTGAGTGTCTCACAAGGGACATACATGTCTTTGTTTCAAGATTATACTTGGTGGGTCTTTCCCACTGGTAGTATCCTGCCTGTAGTCCGGGAATCAGTGGCGTGTTTACTTTTATTGTGTGTCTGTATGTTTCACCGGTCTAGCTGGAGGGGGTGGATGCTACGTGTTACATGTTTGTTGACTGGATCCCTCACCCCCATTTGCACTGCCTGTGAACATACGTAATTCGTAACTGCTGTATCATATCCTAGCTATATATATGTGTATATTTACACACACACACACACACACACACACACACACACACACACACACGCACACACAATATATATATATATATATATATATATATATATATATATCTACATAACTATATACATATATATCTGTATATGTATGCATACATATATATATATATATATATATATATATATATATATATATATATATATATATATATATATATTACTATAGATATATATAAATATATATCTAACAACATATGGATGTTTGGGTGTCTGCATATGTATATATCTATATGTGGGTATTTATATGTATTCTGTTTCTGTATGTATGCATTTGTACTACGGAGAGGGAGAGGTATATCTCCATGTAGCTATGGGTAGATATACAAACACATACCTCTACATATATACATCTACATCTGGTTATTCCGTTCTTTGCCATGTAAAATAGACTTTGCTGCAGTGGGACGCGTAGTGGGTGTGGCTGCTGGTTGGGCGGCACCACAGCCCAATGAACACTATTGCTTACATCCCTGGGGCAGTCCGTATGGACCCACTCCAGCAAACACCTGCATGACTAGACCCATAATTAGCTACCCATTGTTCCACTACCCGCACCTCCTCTACAGCACTCATCCTTATTCTTGGTGCAGGTTGGGTTTAAACACACCACTACACACTGCCCACTCTCCACTTCACGGAACCCATCTCGTACGTTGTCTTGACCCAAGGGTCATCAGGCTTTCCCACCCTTGTATTCTGGGTACATACACACCCTGCCTTGGTAGGTCATTGCACTGGCTTCCTCCAATAACAAGACAATTTTTGGGGTGCCCTGAAAGGGACGCTCCTGTCTCTGTTCCAAGATTAGACTTCACGGGTCCACTGTGTCCCCCCCCCCCCCTGGTTGTATCCTACCTGTGGTCTGGGGAGCAGTGGATTGTTTACATTGTTTGTGGGTTTGTTTGTATGTTTCCTCTGTCCGGCTTGGGGGGGGGGGGTTCATGCCACGTGTTACACATTTCTTGCTTGGGCCGCTCACCTCCATTGGCATGGCCTGTGAACATATGTCATTCTTGGGTGCTGTATCTTCTCATAGGTATATATCTGTGTATATCTATGTACACACACGCACACACACACACACACACACACACACACACACACACACACACACACACACAGAAATATAAATATATATATATATATATATATATATATATATATATATATATATATATGTGTGTGTGTGTGTGTGTGTGTGTGTGTGTGTGTATCTGTCTAATATAAATATATATATATATATATATATATACATATCACTACATGTGGATGTATGGGTGTCTGCATATGTATATCTGTATTTGTAGGTATTTATTTATATGTCTATCTATGTATGTATACATTTGTACTACAGGGAGAAGAGGTATATATCTATATAGTTGTGGGTATTCATACGAACACATATACCTCTATTTCTTTAGCTACATATCTGGTAATGTTGACTGGTATTGCTGGGTACTGTGTTTTGTGTGCATACCGACCAACCTGGTGTGCCACTTATGCTTTGCGATACCTACAACTGACACCGTTAGTGTACACAAACCCATGAATGACACCAGCCATTTGATACGGTGTGCTTAAGGCACTTTTAAGTGGTTGTGAGGGGGTTTGCGCAGAGGTTAGCACTGCTCACTTCTTGTCACAGTGTGTTACACACAGTTAGCGTGTCCTTTGCTTGATCTGTGTCGGCGGTGTTTCAGCCCACCCATACGCACTTGCACACGTTTACTATTGCTTACATTTTCTTACTTCTACTTATCTGTGCTTACGCCTGCTTATTGCTGACTTATTCATTCTGGTACTAACTCTTCACATGTGCATTTCATGCAGTACTCCAGTTAACATTTAATTGTTATTTGGTAAGTTCTACAGCAATAAAATGTACATAATTGTTCGTATACAGATTACACTTGGAAAATGGTATGTGCTGCAGTGGGACTCGAGACGGGAATGCCTCCTCCTTAGGCAGATGCTCTGACCACTATGCTATTGCTGTGCTGCTTCATTTGCTATACCTTCCTCATTATCCTTTTCAGCCTTTCATGCTTCTTTACCCGTAGCTACGAGATGGGCAGACCCATGCACCTATGGTTAGCTGTACTCAAAGTTTTATAAACATTACTACCAGGGTTTCTTCGTGTTTTTTTTTCAATGTACTTTTGCTGTTGAACACATGGGGACTGTTGGTGGGGATATGTGGACACCTACGGGCGATCTCGCTCTTTTTTTCTGTTCTACTTTGCAGGGGCATGTTTATTCTGAGAGCTCTGCTCTCTGCCACGCCCCCTGCAGTCATCCACACACCGAGTAGCATTAGGTGTTCAGGCAGTGCACCTTCCTTAATATGCATGGCACTCGGCCATCCTCCTCTTAAACTGGCGCTTCAGTGCAGGATTAGAGTAGTCCTGCATGGAGGATTAGTGAATCTGGGGGATGATGTACCTTAGGGGTCATTCTGTGTAATATTTTGATGAAATATGTAAATGGCATGAATTCAGTATGGGGTTTCCATTATTGAAGATGAATACAAAGTAGTTTCCTCAATTAGGGAGCACCAAAATATAAAAGTTTAGATCATACCTGTGCTTGGGCTAGATAAAGTGTACTTTGTTTTAATACTACAAAAAACAAAAAAAAAAAAGAGTTCAGTTATGCATTCTGAAGAAGTGAACAGTTTTTATGCGATGTTTATCCTTAGACTATTGATAGCACAGTCCCTTGCAAGAATATAATATCCTTAGGCTATAGATAGTACAATCACAGACAAGGAGATAACTTACAGAAGCATCATGAACTGAAGTTTACACCCAGTGCAAATGATGCCATTATAAGATAGCATGTAATTGAAAACTGTTTTAAATGCTATAACATCAAGACAGACCATTGCTGAGGTTATCAGAATATTGATATTGTTGAGACCAATATTAGAATACAATGGGTATTTTTGTGGCTCTTTGTCTAAAGAATTAAAATGCTATAAAGGAAGCACATATTTTATATGAAATGCATTCAGGGTGATCAAAGTAAAACATATGGAAAGGTCAGTATAATCACAACTGCATTCTTTTTATCTTTAGTATTTCACAGGGGATCTGATTTACATTTTTAAAATGAAAAGAAAAGAAGAAAGTTGTCAGTATAAAATTTAATCACAAATCATTTTGGGCTATGTAGTTATTATGTGGAATAAGCTACTGTCGTAATTACAGACAGCTGATAAAATAAACCCCCGGATTCCCAAAAGCTTGAACGGCGTGCAAGATCGGTGCAGGAGCTCAAGCAGTCAATATGTCCACCGTGCGAGCCAGGAACGAGCGCTCCTGCACTAATCTTGTATGGATGAAGCCCTTGTATGCAAATTACCCCATTTGCAGGCAAAATCCATGCAAATGAGGTGAATTTGTGATCCAGGAAGCTTGCGTCTGTCCATGCAGGACTAGTGCAATCAGCAGAAATGTACTCTGTTAGTAAACGAGCACATGTCTGCAAAATCCAAAACGCAGCCATGACAGCTCCAAATAAATGTTGCATATCATGTAGTAAGCATACCAATGGCCAGATATAAGGCCATTGGCATTGCAAACGTAGAAAAATTAAAAAAAAAAATCAACTTTTAATTTCTATTAGCTGATCTCGGCTGTTTAAGCGTAGGGCAGCGGCTCGCAAATGGGATTGGGGGAAAATAGCAAAACAAACCTAAATTAAGCAGTCTGACTAAAATCAGTATTCTGCCATGTAAGTCAATGGCAGGCAGAAGATAACCTGGCCATTGAGTAGTGGTTGATAATGGGGGAGGCTCAGTGTGAGACATGTAACTATGCATTAGCAGGCAATCTTATGCAAATGAGGGAAGGATAGTGAATCCCAGTTTTCCCCAGGATGTGAGGCGAGTCCCAACAGTGTAAGAGTATGAATAGCTGGGTGTAAGCCTAAGAGGTACGTGACATCATGGGGGTGTGTGTCAGGCATACTGTAAGTGGATTGGAGCCCTGTGGACCAGGGTTGCTCCTAGCGTAGCACAGCTAAGCTAGGGGTTGTATCTAAACCTGCCTAGCAGTCATTATAAAGCCTAAGCGGATGTGCACTCCTCGCATCAGGTCGTACAGGAAGAAAAAAAGAGGTTTAACCAGGAAATATCAGCAATGTGCGCATGTGAGCACTCTGTGCAACACGCACACGGGCTTAAACATGAAGGCAATGGGAAGGGAAAACAGCAGTAGGAAGCTAATCAATGTGTACTAGCATAGCTGGCAGATGAAAGGATTAAGAACCAGACAATTACACAGGCAGCAGACCAGCCCAGCCCAGAACACTACTATAAACTATGCAAACACCGACCCCTCCATTTTTTTCCAAACTCTACACCACCGGTGTAAACAAGTGGGGAACTTGTAATACTCATAACTGCAAAATGTTAGGGGCTGCAATAGCTACCAAACAATTACTTGTGGAAGAGGCTGAGGGTGGTGAGGAAGTGAATATTGCCAAACAACCCACAGTGAGGAGACAGAGAAGAGTGTACAGATCCAGGGTAACTACCAAGGGCTACATGAGCTTGAGATAGTGGAGCACTGTAGGGTGGACAGGGACCTCCTACAGCAAATTCTTGAGCTGTGCTGGCCACACCTCACACACAGAACTAACAGAGGGGAACCCATAGCAGTGGATACCAAGGTATGTGTAGGCCTAAGAATACTTACTACAGGTACCTTCCAAAGGCCAACTGAAGATGTGATGGGGATCTCACAGGCATCAGCATCCAGGGTACTACACCAGTTCCTGGATGCCATGTCAGCACATGTCGGTGAGCACGTATATTTCCCCAACACCCGTGAGGCGTTGGCCAGCAATATGCAACTGCTCCACCAAATAGCAGAATAACCTGAGGTCCTGGGTGATATAGACTGCATGCACATATGCATCAAAGCACCACCCGGTGAGCGGAGTTGTTTCTACATCAACCGCAAGAGCTTTCCCTCCATCAACTGCCAGGTCGTGTGCAATGCTCAGGGCATAATAATGAACGTGTGTACTGACTGCCCTGGAAGCTATCATGATTCTCACATCTGGCATCTGACACAGCTGTACCAGAGATTTTCCAATGGGGACATCCCCTAGGGTCACCTAGTGGGGGAATGCTGGATATGCACTGGTGCCATGGCTGATGACACCCATCAGAAATGCACACACACCCGAACAAGAACTCCATAATGAGGCACATGCACAAACAAGAACCATAATAAAGCATGTGTTTGGGATGCTAAACTCACAGTTCTGGTGCCTGGACATATCCGGTGGAGCCTTGCAGTACTCACCAGCTGCATGTACCCAAATTGTCCTTGTAAGTACCATGCTACACAATATGATCCTGCGGAAACAGTTGCAGCAAGAACAGCATGGGGTAGGGCCACACAGCCCTCCCCACCATTGCCAAGGCCTGCGCAGGCACAGAGTGAGTCATAGGAGAAACCTGGCCCAGTAGGTAGAAGGAGGCATGCCCAGTATGCCCTGGCCTTGGCAAAGAGGCAACACATAGCACATACACTAACACAGAAGGAACCCAGGGAATAACATCTCTCTCTGACTCTCACATACAGTAAAAGGGATGCCAAACATTAAACTACCTGTGCCTAACCATGTGTAGGGAGTGTACTATGTGCATCCAACATAGACAACCCTGCAGCACCAACCTCAATACTGGGACACACACAAGGTAAGTGACTCACACATGCCAGTCATGGGGGGAGTCACATACCCAGCAACAGTCACAGCCAGCAGGACAGATGTAGACAAACACAAACAAAGGCTGTGCTATGGCCTCTGAATGAGGTCTATGGGCAACCCCCCCAGGCCTACACAGACTGACTACAGCAGGCCAGACAGTGGGGTGTCAGTTGTGAAGACTAGGAAGTCAGACACTAATATGTAGGTAATTATAAGCTAAGTTCTGTAGTACATTCATGTGCCTCTAGCCAGCATGATAGGTAAGACCACAGACTGAAATGGAGTACCCGACATACCAGTGCAGTCCTAGCAAATGTGTACAAGTGTCAGGTGTACCCCCCCCATCCTACGTAGACATATAGTAACAATCAGGTGTGCCCCCCAATCCTGTGTAGAAATGTATGAATAGCCAGGTGTGCCCCCCCCCGCTATGCAGGCATGTAGTAACTGTCAATGCCAACTGATCGATGGATACCCTGCTGAGGCAGCATGCAACCTGTCGGTGTACAACACAAATGTCAGCACTGCAGTACAAACTACCTGGACTTGATCCACACATGCAATACAGACAGCCATACTGGGCATGGTCATACACATAGAGAAATGAAGGTAATGTAAGTCAACAATATACTGAAAGGTCACACTGGGCATACTCACACACTCAAACACATGAAGGCCATGTCTGTAAACACCAGTGGACAAGACATATCTGTCAGTCACAGTTGTTAGTGCAGACACTCGTCAGTATGCACCACTCATGCCTTGCACACACAGTGGATAGGAATACAGACATATATGTAAGGACAACACACTATAATAAGCCAAAGGTAGACGGACATAGATGTATGGAAGAGGGTGACTGTGACAAGGAGCCATCAAGGCCTGTCCCACCAAGCACACAGCCAAAGGGCCCCAAACACATGAGGTGCAGATGCCACTCCCTGCAGATACTAGCCACCAGTATCTATCAGCAGTACAGATTATGTGGTGCACGTGCCAGCTGTGCAACATGACTGTTCAAGGAAGTAGTCATCTAGCAACTGCATACACTTACTTATGAAATATGACCCTGTGTGTGCCCGCATGTGGTGTGTCAACCCCTAGATTAATGGGTAATGGCCCATGCACACACACTGCCCTCTCCATAGCCCTACTATGACAAGCCCAGTGCCCTCCCAGCTCAAGTTTGGACATTTTATACATTTGAATAAAAAATACATCTATTAAATATTTGGTTTGTTAATGTGCTAATAATGTGCTCTAAGTAAGTCTGACCGACTCGCAAATTCCCGGAACTCAAACTGTGCATGCATGTCGAGTTCTGTTTTTTTTTTTTTACTTAGCAAACATTTGTGATGCTTTACAAGCAGTCCAGATATGAGAGAAGGCATTGGTGTGATGCCCAGAAGTCTATGCGGTTTTTAACTGCACAGTAAATAAGAAGGGGGTTCGGACTGCCACATACACAGTCACGTACGTGATGTGGATGGCTGGGCTGCTACTGATTGGTAAATAATCAGTAGTAGCCTCTGGCACACTAAACATAGTATTTACTGGATTACTTGTGTTACTTACGCATTGACCAGCAGAATAAGGTTCGCTTTCAGGCATTTCACTATAAAATGATGCAACAGAGGCAGCTGAAGGGATGATTTCTTGAGAATCTCTGAATTTACAAAGTGTTAACCAGTCTGTTGCTATATGGGGTAACAACCAGAATTTAACAGAAACACAAAAACGCAATTTGAAACTGAACAGTAAGTAGCAAGTTTATGTTAACAGGACTGAGCAGCTTCAGAAATATGGAAGAAACTGACTTGTAAATTAATCTAATGGACAAAGTAAGTAGTGTTTATTTTGTGCGTGTTTGTTTTATTGGGTGTAAGATTTTAAAAATTTATCTAGCAGGTGGCACAAACAGTCACTAAACACCATTTGGCATCACTCGAGGCTAAATGAAGACCCCTGGCTGGAGTCTAACATTAACAGGAATTGGACATGCTGTAAGAATCCAAAGCATATCAAGATAAAAAAGTAATGTTGACAAGAATGCAAATCCGTTCTTCTTCATTTTAGTGCACTCTATCTGTTCTCTGTCTCATTGAAAATAACTTCTTGTTCTTCTTTCGGCTTTTCCCGGTTAGGGGTCACCACAGCGGATCACCTGTCCGCTCATGATTGGCAGTGGAGTTTTACAGTGTCGAGTTACCAGCCTGGTGCCCTACCTTCCACAGAAGGCACACACACAAATGCGCTCACACCTAGGGCCAATTTAGAGTGTACAATCCACCTACAGCATGTCTTTGGGATGTGGGATGAAACCGGAGCACCCGGAGGAAACCCACACGACCACAGGGAGGACATGCAGACTCTGCACAGCAGGCTCCCCAGCCAAGGATTGAACCAGGGAACCTCTTGCTGTGAGGTGACAAGACTAACTGCTGCACCACCGTGGCCGCCTCCTCATTGAAAATAACTAATATACAAAAAAAAAATAACTTCATAAACTTGAACAATCATGCAATATCCTGCCAAATTTGCAACAAACTTTCTAAACAAAATGTGTCATTATATATTATTACAAAAAGGAAACCATGAGGGAATGACAGATACTGCAGCATAAGCATACCCACATCTAAAATAGTGCATAATATTCTATACAGTTCTAGCAAATGCTCCGCAAGCAGCAACCTAATAAAGAAGTATAAATTTATTAAATATATACTAGTCTTTTTGTCTATAACAGCAATTTTAACCACATTTTGCAAATCTTAGTTTTAACAGCTACAGACTTATTTTTCTTCTGGAATATAGGAAAACATTTTCAAAATATTTGCATAACTAAATCAGTTGATTAATTTGAAGCTATAAATACTCCAATTGCATTATACACGTTTTTTCTGAAATGCCATTTTAGAGCCATTAACAGCGGTGGATCCCCTTATTATGAGAAACTGTCCTCATCTTGTACTGCGTGTGAGGTTCAACTGTGGTACTATGCAAGAATCAGTCAAGGAGGTTGTTACAAGCTGATAAAAATACCGGAGATATAAAACACAATAATTTTATTTTAAGATGCATGTTAGCAATGTAATTTTTTTTTACGGTACTACTCTCGAATGTAGCAGCAGCAGTGAAAATCTGCACTAGATATAGATGATGATCATGTCAGTCTGTATTACTGTATTGCCATGTGATGACCGTTAAAACTGTTTATACTCTACTACTACATAGCTTAATCAATCTCCTGGCATGGCAATGCTTATTTTGTAGAACTGTTCTAATCAGATCAGATCATTGGAGTTCTACCATTTCATCCTTCCCAGAAACTGTGCAGATATTTTTGACTTGCAGTGAAGTTGTTTAAATTGCGTAGTAAGACTTTTGAATCATTTAAGGTGTTGAACATTTTATACAAGAAAAAGATACAGTTTTATGTAAAGGGAAAAAAACTGGAGAGGAGGCAACTGCAAAGGATATGGCCTGGGATCAGAGAGCAAGTGCAAACAGACAGGAGGCAATGCTGCTTTAGAACTGTCCGTGATCTAGAACAAGCTGAGAAAGGGGACATCATGGGACAGAGCAGACAAGTTCTGGGATTTGGGGACAAAATCAGAAAGACTGGGAAACCAATGGATTGTTTATTTAAGTATGGAGTCTAAAACACACGGGCACTCATGAATGAACAATTAATTGCATAGTGCATTCACTTTGACATGCCAGGGATTATCACATTATTGACATCTGTAACTACATGCAGGTAACTGCTTTGGTGTTCTAAGTTTAAAATGAATCCAAGCACTGTCATAAAAGTCACAGTAAAAGCTGAAACAGTTACTTCACATTGGTCTTTGCAGCTAGCTTTAATAATTTAATTTAAAAATGGCAGAAATTTGTATTGACTAGGTTGAAAGCAAAAAGCTACAGGAGCAGAAAATGTTCACACTGATAGGTAGAGTCAGGCTAGGAGATGGATATGGTCCAAAACTGCTGGAAATGTGTTGGAGAATCAGTCAATTTTTAAGAAAGCTTTGTGTTGAGGTTGAGAATCTGCTTTATTTTTCAGTTCATTCCATGGTAATTTGGGGTTAGTTTAAGACATGTCAATAAAGTTTTTATGCAGATTTTTTTTCTTTTATTAAAAAGTTTCTTACAAGAATTTCCTAATGAACAGCACTGTTTACAAAGTTCCTGGTTGTTGCAGTGTTTGCAGCCATGCTGTACTATGTCTGTTGAAAGCAGATTTTAGATAGTGAGGTGAGACTCATTACACTTTTCTATACAGAACTGTGTTTGTCTAGGAGAATATATAATGTGAGAAATTACTAAAGAGCAGTACTGGATCTCATTCAGTAGTAAGAGTGGACCAAATAATTTAAACCAAATACACACTAAATTCACAGCAAGTAAAGAATACACACCAAACAGCCTGTACTTCACCAGCCTTCCTTTATTCACTCAAACGATCTGGTACCTCGGCAATTCGCCTTCAAGGATCTCAATTTCATTCATCATAGTAATGCATTTTATACCATTTGATGTGAAATAATTGATCAATTAATTAATTAAAGTTTCAATTGAACAAAGGACAAAAATTTTCATTTAAAGTGACCTTGCACAAAATTCTTTTAACATATATTAGTATACAGTTTGATACAAACTTGATATGGAATTAGCTATGCATATAAATAATAACACAAAACACACTTCAGTATAAAAATATAAATTATTCAATCCTATATAAATATGTATGTATATATTCTATATATTCTAAACTGGGTGAAGGGTGAAAATTCTGGGTGAAGGGCCTAGAACCAACTATTTGATTTGTTTGTTAGAATTTTGTTTAACTCATAGCTATTTTTTGTTTAATAAGGAATATTTTTTACAAGTTAAGGGGACTGCAAAGGGTGCAGCATATGCACCGTCTTATGCCATTATTTATATGGATTCATTTGAAAAAAAAGTTTATCTATCCAACTGAATTCTATAAAAATAATGTAGTTATGTACAGACGCTTTATTGATGATTTGATTTTTATTTGTAAAGGGGATTTTTTTGAATTTTGTGATTTTTTTTTGAGATATTGAATAATAATGAACATAATCTTAAATTTTCTTACGAGGTGAATAGAAACAAAATTAATTTTCTTGATTTAACTTTATTTGAAAAAGAACATAAAATTGAGTTCAGACCATTCAGAAAACAGACGTCAGTGAATATGTTCTTGCATGCAACTAGTATGCATCCCCCACATTTATTGAAAGCGTTACCATATGGGGAATTTAAGAGAATATATAATCACACTAGTATAGATTCTGAAACAGATACTGAACTCAATAAAGTATACCTCAAATTATTAAATAGAGGGTACAATAAAAAATCTTTTGTTAAAATGTTGGGACAATGTTATTGGAAGAAAGTCTGTAGAATTTAGTTTTGGAACTAATGTTCATGAGACAATGAAAATGGATGATTTAAACATAGAGAATGAGAGAATATTCTTTGTTACTAAATTCACAACTTTTTCTAACAAACTTATATCATTAGTTAAAAAATATTGGTACTTGATAAGTGAGGATGATTCTATAGGCCAGTTATTTCCTAAGTCCATTACTTTTTCCTATAAAAGAGGGAAAAACTTAAAAGAAATATTAAATAATAATTTAATGGACTTGGAGAAACCTATTCATGTTAAAATGGGCACCTTTGTTTGTGGTTCCTGTAGTGTATGTGATAGGGTCATAAATGTAAAAATCATAAATAAAGTTAATCATATTCTGAAGCACTATTTTAATTGTAAATCGACTAGTGTTGTATACATATTGGGATGTTCTTGCATTAATACTTGGTATATAGGACAAACAAAGAGAATGGTAAGAGTAAGAATACTGGAACATTTAAAAGACATTAGGAATTCTAATGAATCCAGCCAAGTGGCAAAACATTTTGTTGAAAAGCATGGTGGTTGCAGTAAAACTTTAAAATTCAGTGTTTTGGGGAAACCTTTTATTCAAAAGGGAGATAATGTAGTGAATATGTTGTTAGAGTTGGAAACAAGAATGATATTAAAGTTTAATACTTTAAAACCAAATGGTTTAAACCAGGAACTGGGTATATAAATATTATTTCCAGCATAGGAATATTTTTTTCCAGCACCATTATTAATTGATTTAAAATAACTGTTTAGAATATATAGAATATATACATACATATTTATATAGGATTGAAGAATTTATATTTTTATATTGAAGTGTGTTTTGTGTTATTATTTATATGCATAGCTAATTCCATATCAAGTTTGTATCAGACTGTATACTAATATATGTTAAAAGAATTTTGTGCAAGGTCACTTTAAATGAAAATTTTTGTCCTTTGTTCAATTGAAACTTTAATTAATTAATTGATCAATTATTTCACATCAAATGGTATAAAATGCATTACTATGATGAATGAAATTGTGATCCTTGAAGGCGAATTGCCGAGGTACCAGATCGTTTGAGTGAATAAAGGAAGACTGGTGAAGTACAGGCTGTTTGGTGTGGACCAAATAACTTGTCCATGAGCATTTGGAAGAATGAGGAGCATGTTTTTTTTCAGAGAAAGTACTATTTGGGATTATTCTGTCAGGGTGAAATTTGTTGTTGATGAGTAGGCGATGGTTGTAGTATTTTTCTGTGACTATAAATATATATTTTTTTTTGCCTAGAGCAAGATGAAAGGAGACCCCCATTAGGAGCTTTGTCATAATTAGTTAATTATGGACTTTTGTACTTCATAAAATATATGTCAATTCACATTCTCTGATTTCCTCCACTTCTGAAATTAATAGCAGCAATATATGTTTAAGTGCCTCTGATTGTCCCTGATTGTTTCTGAATTTGTCCATGATTCTAGAGGTAGGAGGTTGACAGCCATGAGCCAAGGTGTTTGTTTTTGTTTGTGTATCTCTCACACTTAGAACTGCCTAGTTTTCACTTCATTTTTTCACTTCCCATGCCATGCTTCATTGCTCATCATTTTTCTCCCTTACTTGTCGGGAAAGACAGCGACACAAACTTTGACACTAGCCTTAATCTGTACTCCCCAGGCCCCAAGGGCATCTCGGATCATTTTCTGTTCCTGAACAGGTTCAATCCCTTTTTTTTTAGAAAAAAAAAATATTATAGCATATTATTCACTAATCCTGTTTGCACTGATTAGTTATGTTGCACTTTTTTTTTATTATTAGAGGATTACTAGAATGTTTTCCACAAGCACCTGAATTCCCTGTTTCAGATGTCAGATTAATGACCTATATGGTACCCTAAACTCGTACATATTTTCTATTTAACATATTCCATGTTCTGGGTGAGATGATACAAAGTCGTTTATATTGTGTTTTGTTTAGGTAAATGACTGCAGTTAATAGCATGTATTTTTATATATTTAATTTCCCTTCTGGCCTGAGCCTGAAATTAAACACTTTGTTTAGTAATGTGTTTTATTTTCTATTTAATCTATTCATGTTCTGATGAGATGATACGATTAAACAATCAGTGCTATATGCCTATTAAAAAATTAAAACAATATAAAGTATCCTTGATTTTGCTTGCAATTGTCCTGGTTTAGTAGCTGTAGAGTGAAGTGTGAGTCAGACGTATAAAATTGAAGGAACTGTCTGGTGCTCACATTTTGGTTATCTGCATATTACCTTAAAAAAATCAAAGATGTTTCCTTATTAATAGGCTGAATGCAGGTACTATCAGTTGCAGGAACTCTACTACCATTATGACAGATTCAGATTTTTTTTCTTTTTTTTGTTTAGAACCTGCATTGTCAGTCAGTAGTAGTGTGCAAGAGTCACCCTCTCAGAAAGAGTGTGCATTAGCAGCCATAATATAGTGATGACAAAATCAGTGACAAAGTTAATATTTTATGTTTACGGTGTTTATATTTAGATGTTATTATTCTTGGCCTCCCCTATCCCTTGACATTCCATTGAACTGTGCCATCTGTAATAGCTGACCTAATACCATCCTGCATTAAGGAGGAAATAGCAGCAGGTTAGTATATAAAATAAATGCAGATTTTCATTTTTATAGAAAAAGGGGAATGAGTTTAAAATTAATTGATGTTGAATCAAATGTAAGATTGAATATTTATAATGTTTATAATTTATAATGCACTTTTTCATAGATGGGCTGGGTCTTTTAAATAAACAAAAGATGGTATAGAACAAGAGGAGTCATTGTGTTGCTTCAAGGTGAAATTACTTTATGTCTAATAGACTGGTACTGCAAGAACCAAAAGTACATACTGATAGTGAAAACAGGAATCCAGAAAAATTATTAATTTAGAAGTTTGTTCAGTTGCAGTTTGAACTGAAATTGTGTGTAGATTTTCACATCACATTTTTTTGGTCATTTTTTCATAAAATTGTGTTTTTTCATGCAAAGAAGTGGCATATCATTAAAGATTAAAGTTAAAAAATAATGACAGACATTTGAGTTTCAGATTTCATACCCTTTAGAAAATTTACACTAATGCAAGACCTACTATTTTATTAACTTTCTAAGTTTGTAAGAGCAATATTTAAAAATTGTCCTTATTTATGGGCCTTTGTCCCACTTTTATTTATAGCTTTATCCAGATTTTTTGCTCTGAGGTTGACAGTATGACAAAATGTGTCAGGGCCATCACCGTCAGCCAGAGACATTTCAAATTGTGACATACTTGTACCCCACTCACCCATGTGGTGACTCTGGATGTGTCCAAGCAAGGAAGGGAGCAGTTCTGCAGTGTAAGTGTGTAGAGTATCCCCCCATCCAAGGTAGACACAAGTACAATGGCTTTTCATCTGGCCTTGATTTTGCAGAATGTTCTGGTTTTCTGTCATACTTTTATACTGTTGATTTATGCTTCTTATTATTCAGAAAATGCATGTCATTGGCTGCATCTTACTTGGTGCTTTTATAAAGCTGAATATAAATTATAATTTGAACTGCAGTGCAGTGGTTTAAGTTGAGTGCTGCTTGTTTTTTTTTTTTTTTTTTTTTATATATAGTTGATTTTGACTGGCATTCCAGTAATGTATTTAGAAAAGTAATTTAATTTTTCATGTCTCCTACCTTTGTTTCCATCTAGATATTAAGTAAGCTGTCATGTAGCCAATGCTCTTCTCCACTTCATTTTGTCTTGATTGGACTCTCATAATGACAGTTTGGCACCCACGGCAGCGTATTTAATTAAAGCACCAGTTTTTGTGGTTTGAGCATAGCTCCACCCCTTCTGGTTGGCCACACCCCTTCCTGCTGGCCCCACCCATTCCTATGTCTTCTGCAGCCCACCTTTGATTAGAAGTCACCAGCTGCCACTGGACAAGCCTGCTGCATTCATCCAATGTGAAATACACCTTTGGGAGAGTTGTGGCCTAGTAATCTCCATGGCACATCCCATAACTGCATCCTGCTGTAGTGTGATAAGCTAGTTAGGTAGGGATTTAAATCTCAGACTTGCCAACTGTGTGTTTGTGTGTGTGTCTGTCTGACTGTGTAGAAAGCAATGCCTTTTAGGGTAGTCACACTCCCAACACTTTAAATGCACAACTTAGGCAAGGCTGCTGATGTCATCCACCTAGAAATATACCTCTGTGAAGATTGTAACCCAGTAATCGCTATAGACCATTCTGTAACTGTGTACAATTGTCTTGTGATAAAGACGTTAATAGGTGCTCTAATCCCAGACATGGCAACTGTGTGAGAGTGTCTGTGTATGTGTCTTTCTGTATGTGAAGAGAGCAATGCTTTTCAGGCTAGTCACACTCCCCACAATCCAAATGCTCAACCTTTGCAAGGCAGCTGATGTCATCCACCTAGTAATACACCTTTGGGAAGCTGTAGCCTAGTAATCTCTGTAGTGTATCCTGTAACTGCATACTGCTGTAGTATGATAAACTAATTAGGTAGAATTTCTATTCCTAGACATAGCAACTATGAGTGTATGTGTCTGTGTAGAGAGCAATGCTTTTTAGGCTAGCTACACTCCTCACAATTCAAATGCTCAACCTTTCCAAGGCAGCTGATGCCATCCACCTAGTAATATACCTCTGGGAAGGATGTAGCCCACTAGTCTCCATAGCATGTGCCATAACTGCTGTAGTGTGTTAAACTAGTTAGGTAGGAGTTCTATTCCGAGACATGGCAACTGTGTGTGAGCGTTTGTGTGTGTGTCTGTCTGTCTGTGTAGAGCACAATGCTTTTTGGGCTAGCCACACTCCCCACAATCCAAATTCTCAACCTTTGCATGGCAGCTGATGTCATACACCCCAAAATACACCTCTGGGAAAGTTGTAGCGCATCCTGTAACTATGTACTGCTGTAGTGTGATAAACAAGTTAGGTAGGAATTATAGTCCCAAACATGGCAACTGTCTGTGTAAAGAGCAATGCTTTTTAGGTTAGCCACACTCCCCACAATCCAAATGCTCAATCTTTGCAAGGCAGCTGATGTCATCCACCCCAAAATACACTTCTGGGAAGGTTGTAGCCCAGTCATCTCCGTAGTTTATGCCATAGCTGCTTACTGCTGTAGTGTGATTCAGAACTCTGGTAGGGTTCTATACTCACCCATGGCAGTTCTAGATGTTTTGTGTGTGTTCCACTGTCTATGTAGGGAGCAATGCATTTTATGCTAGTCACACTCAGTACATGTCAAATGCACTACTTTGGCAATCCTGCTGATGTCAGCCAATGTCATATACACCTTTGGGGAAAGTGTACTGCAGTAAATACTACGGTGCATACTATAACTGTGCAGTGTTGTAGTGTAATAAACTAATTAGGTGGGGTTCTACTCCTGGACATGACAGGTGTGTGTGTGTGTGTGTGTGTGTGTGTGTGTGTGTGTGTGTGTGTGTGTTTGTACCTTGTATCCTGTGTGGAGGAGGGTGTGCATGTGTGTGACACATGGGCCCAATGTGTAGTGGGTTTTGCAATTTTCTTCTATGGTTGCCCTAGTACATATCATAATGTCCACTGTACAGGGAAAACAGCTGTGAAATAGCCGAGAGGCTGGTGTGCATATCCATACCCATACATGTGACATCAAGGCCAGGCAATCACAGTTAGCAACCCCAGTATTACCCATTGCACACTGTTAACCCATGTCTCATAGATGCACACATGGTGAGTCAACAGCCATGATGTGTGTAGTACACTGCATATTGGCATGAGCTATGGTGTGAATGCAGTGGCCTACAGAGGCCATGGCACCCTGTCCATCAGTTTGATAGGCACATAATTGCAGATAGTGTACTGTCATTATGTTTCCCACTGGATGCCTGCAACAACTGTGGTTCCATCACATGTGATCCACAAAGGACATGCCATGCCTTACACACATGCTCTGTATAGAGTGATGCAACTGACACCAGGGAATACCTGTAGCATGCTATCAATGTAGGTGCAGGGTCAATCTGCTGTCCATTACCTGGCCTACCACATGAGGGCGTGACTGTCACATCTGATGATAACATTCTGTGTACACAATATGGGCCAGATAAACCAGGTACACGTCCGCATGCACTGTACATGAATTGGGGCATGTGCACATCCAAAACACTGTCCATGTCATGGCATATAAAACACATACATGCCAAACATTGCACAGCACTGGCCATGCACAAAAGCAACCCAGGGGACTGGATGGTGAATACTATACCCACCTGTGTGGTCCATTCCAGACACTACACCCCTTAGCCATATTTCAGACCATTCTCATGTGGCCTGATGCCAAGGTATACCCCTCAGTTAGCCTTGTACAGCTGTCTGGCACCATCAACCACTACACAACTGTGAAGTGCTGCACACATGCATGCTGGTACTAGCACCCTGTGTCTGTGTGTGTGGTGTATGATGCTTCTGACCACATTCACATCCAGTACCACCCCGATTGGCATACTGAAGCATGCTCTCTAATGTCAGACACCATCACATACCCTTTGACCATAGAACCCCAGAATAAACCCTGTGGGCCAGTTGATACCAATGCATCACTGTATTGTGTCAAGGTAAGTGGTTAGGAAGTGTATTCATTACCCTGCCAAGTGTGGCAATGTGTATGAGTCTCTTACAGAGTGTGGCTGTGTTGACGCTGACACCTGTTCATGTGGACAGGCTCGTGTGCTACACCTACTGTATCGCAACAGTGTTGCAGATGTCACTCATCAACACATATACATCTGGACAGTTCGCCAACATGTAAGCTATTTGGTGCATGCAATAACTACATACACATATGATAGCTATGCATAGTCAGTCAGATGTTTGAAACCCTGTACTGGTAGGTGTGTGACACAAACATGCTGAAGTTTTACTCACCCACACCTTCCCTGACATACATTGTCACTGTCTGTCCCACCCACACCCTCTCTGGTGGATGTGGTATGTACACCTGCTTTGCTAAGCAGCAGCTTGTGTTTTGTAAGTGATGGCCATGATCAGCTGATGGCCTCTGCACCAATTGCACCCCTCCTCTAGCCAAGCATATGTGGAACAGCTGTGATAACATTCCCATAGCTAATTGCATGATAACACACACCAATATCTAGGAACATCATTTTGGTGTTGGCCCTTTACATCCACTGTCTGCAGGAACTAGAGCTGGCGTTTGGCAAACAGCATCTCAGATAGATTGAGGATTTAACTCTAACAACTTACATTGTGGAAACAGGGCAACACACAGGACAGGGCTGTGCCTGAACTGACTACAGACTGTAAGTGCTGCTATACTGTATTTGGAGTAATGTTGGTTTAACAGACTGTGTGTGTGGATATGGCTGTCCTACATGTTGTATTACCTGCCATGTCAGTACTATGTTTATGAGGAATCCACATCTGCAGGGTCATCTGCAGACTGGGCAGTGTTTTGTGCCCTTGGTGTCATGTGATGTCCACTGAGCATGTATCTGTGAACTGCAGAAGGTAGTGTGAGGATTGCAGTCTGTAAAAGGTGAAAGCCCTGACAGTTACTGACTTCATATCCCTCATAGGACACATGTTGCAACAAACCCTGTTACAACAGTACATGTATGAGGTTATCACAGCAATGTGTCAATATTGGCCCTGTGTATGTGCTTCCAGCCACATCTCTGTCACCCCCTCCCCACCATATCAGCCTCAACAGACTATACACACAACTCATTTGGAATGGCTACTGCTTAACTACCGTTTGGACAGATTGTGTAGTATACCACAACTTCTACTATGTGACTGTAGCCATGACCCTGTGTGGACACTAACACTGCTGGCCTGTTGCAGACTATTCACTTGCATGCCATTGTCAGGGCCACTATGGTTACATATATGCAGGTGTTTGGCTGCTCTGAGATTGCTGCACATCTGACAGTCTGTGTTATAGGGGGGTTCTATGCATGCTGTTGGACATGTACCGGGATTGTGTAGACTATTACTACCAACATATGTACTACGACAGTGACACAATAACATGTATATGTTCCACTGGCCAGCTGATCCACCTCTCCACACCCATCTGACCAGGATAACTGGCCACATCACATGTGTGTGCCAACCTGGGGCCTCCTCATGTACTGTTATAGCCATACCATCAGGTGGAGCCAGCCAAGGGATGTTGGCCCACCCCCCTCAGGCACACACCAACATGTCCCTGTCCCCTGAGCTCAGGTCTAGGGGCTATTCCATACCAGGTTCCACAGAAACATGAGGGATGTGCTACATCTATGACCCAGTATGCATTCACATGGCCAACATGCTCCTCCTGCTCAGCTACCAGACTGGCACTTTCAGGACATGGATTACTGTTGTGAATAGGAGTTGGTGAGAGCCTTGTTCCCATTGTGCCCATTTTGGGGACCATGGTGCATCCACATCACAGACCACACACACCATTCACAGTGTTTACCCACCACATGTGTCACATACCACTCCTGTAGACTGTCCTCTATATCTACCAATCCTGACCACCTCCACGTGTGTATCTGCCATACTTCCCCATATTTCCATCGCATACTTCACAGATGGGGGCATTGTGATGCTAGGTTGGGACTAACATGTGACATACCCGTCCATGGTGCACACACTGCCAGCTGTAGATATCTGTCTGTGTTGCTAGTTGTGCTGCTGCCTCACACATAGCCAACATCACTGTGGTAGTGAGATAGGGGACATGTCTTACCATACATATCTCTTAGTGTGTGTGTGTTTGCACAGATGTTGACATTTGCATATCAGTATTTATCTACATGTGTGTAGATATATGTGACTTCATATATATGTGCACATATATATGTCTACACATGGGTATATGTATATTTCTTGACATACATGCTGATATACATATATATCTTTAAATATTATATATGTGACATATGTACACATATGCATACCGATATGTGGGGTACATTCAGACATCAGTTCCACAATCTCACACCTTCCTGCACAGCTACACTGTACTACCTTGCTACAACACAGACAGGTGCCGCATATGAACACGACCTGACATTATGGGGGTATATGTAGGAGCTGATGGCAGGTAACCCTATTACACACCTATGGCATTCTGGCATGCTACATGACAGATTCACCTGAGTATCCTGCCAGTGGTGGGCCGTGGCTCCCACATGTCTATCAAAATGGCATTACTTCCACCACCAGCTATTGGCCACATAATATACATACTTTCCATTACACTACACACACTATGATGGCTTACAGCTTCTCTGTCAGTGCTGACTTGCACAGTTAATGGCTATGGCCCACTACACACAGGAACAGACACTACTGTCCATAGCAGTTGTTCAGCTGAACATCATCACAACACCTGATGGCACATATAGCTCATTCCACATCATCTATCCTATTATAATGGGCCAGGTACTACATGTTATTATATGTATATATACCTCACATACCTGTTGTAGGAATGATGTCTTATTGAATGACAGCTGGCTAAATGCCTGTGACATCAGCATTTTGTTTGATTAGCTTTGTCTTTTTTTTTTTTCTCTTTCTCTCTCTCTCTCTCTCACTCTCTCTCCTTCTCTCTCCAGTAAATGGATTGAGCTGCTGTGAATAGATTGCAGCCTGGCTTTAGTAGGTGGTGCACATGATCAGGTGGTGGCCTCTACACCAATCAGTGTCCTCCACTTGCTAACTGCACGCAGCTTGCTGTGTAGTACCTCCAATTACTGCTGTCATGGCAACCACCTACTATGAATCCCCACATCATGTGGGCGTGGTCCCCTTACCTTTCCTGTGTGACGAACATCATTCCTGTGTGTGGGCATCAGTGTTACAGACAGCAGATAGCAATACATCTTACAGGAGAACTGGCACACTCAGGCCAGATACATATTTGTAGGAGGTTCCAGAACTACAGACAGAGTGTGAGTAGAGGTGCATTATGCTTTGTATAGTTCTGGTTTCACAGGGTGTGTGTGTACCTTCTAGTTTACCTTGGAATGCAGTCTGTCTGCATAGCTCACACCTGTGGTCCTATCCTCTTGGTGGCCTGAGGTGTGCCTATCATGTTATGTCCATCCTCCACACAGGTGCTATGTCTGATATTCCACTGGCAGTGTGTGTGTTGAGTGCTATCAGTACATGGCTACATCCATTTATGTTTCTAACCTCAATTCCCTGACTAAGGGTATGTTGCAGACTATCATGTGACACCAATGACTTGCTTAGTGTATGGCAACAGTTATCCACATATGGGCATGTGTTCCAGCCTCTGTCCTCCACCTACATACCAAGCCCAAGCTTTGCACATATGACATGCTGTCTGAGGTTGTTCTTTAGTGGGCTGTGAGTAAACCACACTGCCATTGCTGCCATCCATCCACTGCTGTTGTATCCCCCACACATATGGTGGGACTGAGGCCATATATGTGTGGGCTTCACCTACACAATACATGTGTGCCCTTATGCACTCCAGAGGCCAGTGTATGTAACAGTGGTATATGGCCTTGTATTATTGAGTCTAGGGGGGTGCACCATAAATGACCTAGGCTGTTACAAAATGTGGGGGTATCAGGGGTGAGCTGCCTTAAGGTATCTGGATGTACAGTACTATACACTTCACCTATATTTACATTACTTACAGAAATTGGGTTTATGGAGGCGTACTGCCTCCTGCCATACAGATTGTTCTGTTTGTCAGTGTGCTAGTGATGGTGTCAGTTATGCCTTGTCATGTTACAGTTACATCCCATTTGGTCAACTGAAGTCTTTACCACATAGTGATTTTGTACGGAGTGTAGATAACGGCTGCTGAACTATACACCTGCATTACTTACTGTTGATAGTTTGGTATCCTGTGGCACAGTCTGTCTTTACTATTGTACAATATGAAGGGCTTGGCCTGGACAACAACAGTTGTGAACCTTTCCAGACTACTGTATTAGTATAACAGTTTCACAGTTGCATTGCTCTGTTTATATGGATGTCAGTGTATGAACAGCTATAATTCATGGCATATAGAACTGTAATACTATACAATTAAGGTTATCCATTTCTGCAAACATGTGTGTGGTGTTTTACCCTATGACCTCTCTGTGGGCATATGTTGCAGGCAACGATTGTCATATTATTGGGTGGCCCATTCAGTGTCCAGGTGTTAAGGTGTTAACTGTAAGCATGGTGGCTGTTCCATATTGTGTGCACCTTCTACATATGTATCTTACTGTACATATCTCTGCATGTGTCTGTGTAGTCACATGTATAGCTATACATATATAGATATACTATATAGATATGTATATCCTATCTGCATATATGTGTCTGTGTATCTGTATCCTGGGGATGTTGATAGCTTCCATATGTTACATCTCCTATGGGAGCCACACTGTACTGCATGATATGTTAACAGTTCTGGCCTGACATCATACAGGTGGGTTGTAGTACTGTTTACATGTGATCTGTAACACTTTAGTGTATTGTAGGGTGGACGTGTTTGGCTGTGGTGGGGGGGTATGCCTATTCGTACATGATGTACATTGTTTGGGGTGTCTCAACCTCATTAACAGTGCATGTGGGCATATATGTATTTGCCAATCTACCATTGCTATCCACAGATGTGTGGTATATATATATATATATATATATATATATATATATATATATATATATATATATATATTTATATGTATATATTACTATGGATGGATATATATATATATATATATATATATATATATATATGTGTATATATATATATATATATATATATATATATATATATATATAGATATAGATATATATATATAGATATATATAGATATCTACATCTATTGGTATGTTGTATCGGTTTAGATATTACTATATTTAGTCACAGAAATGCATTTACATGTTGGATTACATTCTCTATACTGTTGAATGACTGGGCTGGTTGATATGTTTTGAATACATCAGGGTTAGGTATATCTGACATGGAATAGTGATAAATCACTTTGCCTATGGTGTGTGGGGTTCTGTGTTTGAGCACAGCAGAAGCCATTTATTTTGTTGCTGGGCAGAAAAAGGGCCATTGGATACAGAGTGGTTAAGGCATGTTTAGTCAGTTGTTAGCAGGTTTGCGCAGAGGTAAGCACTGCTAACCTGCCGTTACATCTGCTTACAGCATGTTAGCTTCAGATTTGCTTAACCAGAATAGTCATTGCTTACCACCATGCAAACAGGCTTAAGCCCGCTTACTAGTGCTTACATATGCTTACTATTGCTTATTTGTGCTAAAACCTGCTTACTAGTGCCTTATACAGTCTGACACTGATACTTCACATTTGCATTTCTTGCAGTACTCCAGTTCATATATAGATGATATTTAGTGGGTTTTGCAACAAAACTGTTGATTATGACATGCTTTGCCATGTAAAATATACTGTGCTACAGTGGGACTCGAACAGGGAATGCCTGCTCATTAGGTGGATGCTCTGCCCACTACATTATTGCTGTGCTGATTCATTTGCATATTTCCTCCATAATGACATACCCATAGTTCCTTCACCTGCCCCCAGAGCTCCATGTACACAGCAACCATCCATTCTCCAGTTGCTAGCCCAGCCATACCAAACCTGCACACATTGTCCACTCTGCACATCTCGGTACTAATCCAGTATACTGTCTTGACCCAAGCTTCTGCAGGCTCTTCATCCATTTAGTCCAGGTAAGTACAAGCCTTGCCATGACCGTACTCTGATACTGGTGCAAATATTGATGTGACTCACATTAGACTTAGCTGGTCTACACTGTTTCTCCCACTGGTAGCATCCTGCCAGGGGTTTGAGAAGCAGTAGTTTGCTCACACACCTGGCCAGCCTCATCTCCTGGTTCCGCTGAACCAACGTCCCAGGTTTGACATCCTGTGCATGAAGCATGCCCACACGCCCCCTCGACGTGCACTGTTTTTTATTATTCTCTTAAGTATTATGCAAGACTACAGTTCTCACAGTATGATTGGACAGGCACTGTCTGTATGATACACATAGACTTCTCAAAATACTGTAATTGAGCAATGTACAAATGGTTGCTGGTATTAATCTACATACTTACATACATTTCCTGTACTGTTGAATGACTGTGCTGGATGATATGTTTGTGATAACAGCAACTGTATATGCATCTGCCATGGCTTAGTGATTACTCACTTTGACTGTAGTGTGCAGGGTCTGGGGGTTGCAACCTGCAAGTGCAGATTATTTTGTTGCTGGGCAGGATGAGAGCTGTTGACTACAGAGTGACTAAGGCACTTTTGAGCAATTGTAAGCGAGTATGCGCTGGTTTGCATGAAGGTAAGAAATGCTGACCGGTTACGGCATCTTACACTGAGTTAGCTTCTACATTGCTTATCCAGTGTAAGTTTTGCTTACCGCCGCCAACACAGTCTTAAGCTTGCTTATTCCCACTTACGCCCGAGCTACTTTATGAATTTATTTTACATTTGTTGACCGGGAAATTCCGACTGGATGCTTGTCCATTTTCAGCGTTGGCCCGGGGAGTAAAGCTCCACAGTAAAACCCAGCTACTCATTGCAGTTATACAGAGGTGTTCACATTCATAGAGAGTAACAGACTTAACATAGCTATGTCACATATTCTTCATGCTTAGTTTACGTTAACATGTAGGCATTATTCATGCTTAGGTCAGGTTTACATGTCAGGTATAACTGTTGACAAAGGTGAGTTTAAGGTGAAGTTAGATTCCAGTTTAACAGCTCTGGATAGGTTACACTCAGGTATTCAGGTTAAGTTTAGTTATTCCATACCTGTGTGGTAGAGTAGAAGAGAATAGTGAAGGAGTAGGTTGGCAGGTAGAGGGGGGACATTGTAACTGTATAGCAGGCTGTTGGAACAATTGGTAGGGGAGCAATAGGGAAGGTTTAAAGGATGTTGGGATATGTATGTGAGACAGGAGAAGAGGTGTCAGTTTCAGTAGTTGATGTA
>NC_056751.1:464845668-464880668 GCF_019279795.1 Protopterus annectens
CCTAGCATTATGTACAGTTGGACTACCCTTGTTTCTCCTGCCAGACTTACAGACTTGGGTCTCCTGAAGCAGTGTAGCAACTGCCTCATGTACACTGACAACCGTCTACTAATAACTCACTCTAGTACAGAGTGTGAGAGATGTATCTACACCAAGAATCTTGAATCTCTGCTTTCTAACACTCAAACACTGAAGAGGTTGCCAACTCACCTACCACTACTCCTGCAAATAATATCTGTACTCATGCACATAGTATGCATCCAACACATAAGTCAACATATATGGAGGTTCTTTCAAAAAACTTACTGAAACACCAGAGACCTCCAAAACAAAAGCACTGCTACAACTAACACAGTTCTCACAGCACCCAAGACACATAGCAACACCAGTGTCACTTAAGGTGTAACACTCAAAAACTAAATTTTCTTATCATTGGACACTCCATAGTGAGACACACAGATGTCCTACTCACCAGGTTAGATAATGAGAAATTCACGGTCAGCTGCCTGTCCAGTGCCAGGATTCATCAGATCACGTATGCGGTCAGGTCTCTATGCAACAAGATCCATTATGACTTTGCCATAGCTCATGTTAGAGTGAATGACCTGAGATGTATATCACTGGACTGTATGAAGACAGACATAAATGAGTTCTTTAAGTATGTGTCCCATGCAGAAATGTCCCTAGCTTTAAGCAGCACATTAGCCTCACCTAGAATTATACCAGAATATAAACAACAAGTGATCAGTTTCAATAACTGGCTTAGTTTTTGGTGTCATTCAAAGGAGATCCAGTTTCACTCAGCCTGGGATGATATGTTCGACAAACTGCACTGCTTTGCCACAGAGGGTTTGCACTTGGCACCACTAGGCTTTTGGCTGTGGGCAAAAGGTCTTGCCTCCCCTTAGTGCTTTTTTAAGACAAGTCCTCAAAAATAAAATTGTCAATGTGAAAATTGCCAACCACAACAAAATAAGGGTTATGCTGTTAAATGCTAGGAGCTTAAACCAGAAACTGCACACCCTGGAAGCACTTCTATAACTGGAGGATGTAGATGTCTGTGCAATCACAGAAACCTGGTTCAAGTTCTCAGACAGTACCCTGGCATTGAAAGGCTACAATGTCTTCCACACCTTCAGACTGCAAAACAAAAGTGTAAGAACCAAAGGAGACAGTCTTTCTCTTTATATTAGAGATAAATTCATCTCCTGACTAATTAGACTGGACAACCCATGGAGTTACTCCATGTTCAGATTACTGTGGGTAAGACCCCTATTCAAGTAATAGCTATTTATAGATCCCCGTCCATGGATCATGATGCACATGAGGCCTACTTGACCAAACTGCAGTCAATACAAATATTGCCAAACACACTGGTCATGGGGATTTCAATTATCCCACCATCAACTAGGAAACCTACTCTAGCCCTAACTCACTAGTGCAAAAGCTCCTTGACTTTGTTCACTCAAATGCCTCGGAACAAATTGTTCATACCCCAACAAGAGGAATAAACATCCTAGATCTGGTCCTCACTAACATGACAAACAGATGCACCACCGCAACTGTTGGATCCTCATTAGTTAAATACTGACCACAAATCAGTCGCCTTCAAACTAGCACTAATACCAGAACTCACAAAGGGTGAAGTCAGACTTAAAAACTGCACCAAAGCAAACTTTACCCTCCTAGGGGAAGGTATAAATGCATTTCAAGTCCCACCCCCAGCTAGAAGTGGTAACTACACCAAAGCTTATATTAAAGCCCTGTACAATCACTTGTATATGTGTATAGACTAGGCTGTTCCAGTGAGAATCAAAGCCAGGGCCCCAAGTAAAAAAAACATCTGCCCTGGTGGGCATGCAGCATCAACAAACTTTACAAAAATGCAAAAACATTGCTGTGTAAGAAAACTAAGCTGAGGCCACAACAATGGAAAAGTACCCTCCTCAGCCTTAACAAGCAACTATGACAACATGTCAAATCCTCTAAGGGTAACTTTGAGAAATACTTAGCAATCACAGCCAAGGATAATCATAAGGCCTTTTACAGCTATGTACATAACTTAAAAGGAAGGACCCAAGCATGTGCCAAACTAGTAACTAAAGGTAGCACATGTATTGATCCCCCAGAGATAGCAAACCTGATAGCAGACAGATTCAGCAAAAATTTCACTCCCTTATCACCTCCAAACTTATCACAGATGTTGCCTCCAACCTTACTTATCTGAAGAGCAGCTCATTAAAGCCTTGTCTAAGGCAAAAATGCAGCCTCTATGGGACCAGATGGCATCCCAGGCTGTCTTCTAAACAAACTAAAACATAAACTAGCATCACCATTAAGCACCCTATTCAATCACAGCCTAACCACTGGCTTTGTTCCTGTGGAATGGAGAACAGCAACAGTTATTCCCCTCCACAAATATGGCTTAGCAACAAACCCAAGGAATTCTAAACAACCTCTAAACCCTGGATACAACCCAATTCGACGTTGTCAAGGGCAGATCCTGCCTATTAAACCTGGTGGATTTCTTTGAAAATGTGTCCAGGACCACCAGTGAGGGCAAATCTATGCACACAGCATACCATGGCCTGGCAAAGGCCTTTGACACAATCCCACAGTCAGGCATTACCGATAAACTTAGCAAACTGAATGTAAAATCCTTTGTTGTAAGATGGGTTGCCAACTGGCTAGCAAAACAGTCACACACTATCAAAGTGAGTGACTCCACATCCACCAGCAGACCTGTCACCAGTGGAGTGCCACAATGGTCAGTGCTGAGCCCCCTACTGTTTGTTATATACTTCTCAGAAGTACAGGCCAAAACTTAGGGGCTGTGGCTGACCAAGTTTGTGGACAACTACAAACTGGGTGCAATTACTGAATTCCCAAAGTATGTCAGTAAACTTCAGGAGGGTCTTACACAGACCAATGACTTGTGTCTTAGTCATGGTCTCAAGTTGAATGCAAAGAAATGCATCATCATTCCCTTCAGTAAAAACAATGTTGCTTCACTCTACTAAATTAACAATAATACCCTATGAATCTACGAGTGGTAAGAGATCTGGGATCACAAGTAGACTGTGATCTTAATTTTAACCACCATGTATCTACTGTAGTAAGTAAGACTTTCTATGTAGCATACTTGATTAATAAAGGCATCACCTCTAGAGCAAAGGAGGTTATAACCCTCTATATTCATCATTAATCAGGCCCATAAATGACTATAATGCCCCTTTCAACATTTACCATACAAAGCACCTGCAGCAAAGAGACCTCAGAGGTTTCTAACTAAGAAGATCAAGGGACTCAAGCATGTGCCTTACACAGATGGAGTAAAGTTCCTGTCACTATACTCAATATCATATAGACTTCTTAGGGGTCACTTATGCCTGGCTTACAGAGCAATCTCTGACCCAAACCTAATGAATTTGCTGCACATCCATAAATCAAATGGGACTAGAGCTACCCTTTCCAGGGACCTAAATATGGCCTGTGACTTGTATACGACATGCTGGAGGGACATATTTTTTTTTCCCAGTAACTGCCACATCTTTGGAATAGGCTGCTAATTCATGTGAAGCAGAGCACCTCTATGACACTATTTCAAAGGAACCTGGATGAGTGGATGGAGTAAATAAATTCATACTGGGAATAGCACCCACAACCCTCCTGGACATGGGCAGTTATTACTAAACACAATCCAGAGTATTGACTAGAGTATCTATGGTGTTACATTGTGATGAAACAGCTAGGCTTCAAATGACCTCTGGGTCAATAGGCTGGTAACCTTCTATGAACGTCCTATGATCCTATACACAATGTCCACTGCAAGTTAATAAATACAGAAATACAGTAGAAAGTAGAAGAACATACATGTAAACATCAATATCTAGGAAGTGAGGAAATCTTACCAATTCTTCTCCGCAGTGCTGGTACTGTTAAGGGAAAAAAGAAACAGAAATGTGTTTGATAAATGTTTCCCTTAAGTATTACTAATTCATAAGCAGACTTATAGGCAGGTTCAAACATAAACAGCAGGTGCTCACACTTTGTAATGTTTGTATTAAGGTCAAATAATCATCTGATATAGATCATAAACAAGGGTATATGATCAACTGCTAGAAATGGCTTACTTTCTGACCATATTATAAGTGCAAACAATAAGCCTATAGTTGCAAATTAAGAGATTAGTCATTGTTATATTTGTCATATTGTAGTTTAGAGTAGTTGTTTAACAATGAACATTAATTATGGTAATTGTGTTTCACCTGATTGGTAAGATGGTGGATGGGGTTCCGTAAATTCATACTGGGGATAGCACCCACAACCCTCCTGGACATGGGCAGTCATTACTAAATACAATCCAGGGTATTAACTAGAGTATCTATGATGTTACATTGTGATGAAACAGCTAGGCTTCAAATGACCTCTGGGTCGATAGCCTGGTAACCTTCTACAAACCTCCTATGATCCTATACATTAGAAATGTCCACTACAAGCTAACGAATGCACAAATGCAGTAGAAAAGTAGAAGAACATACATGTAAACATCAGTCTCTAGGAAGTGAGGAAATCTTACCAATTGCTCCCCACAGTGCTGGTACCGTTGGGGAAAAAAAGAAACAGAAATGTGTTTGATAATTGTTTCCCTTAAGTATTACTAAGTTCATAAGCAGACTTACAGGCAGTTTCAAACATAAACAGCAGGTGCTCACACTTTGTAATGTTTGTATTAAGGTCAAATAATCATCTGATATAGATCATAAACAAGGGTATATGATCAAATGCTAGAAATGGCTTACTTTCAGACCATATTGTAAGTGCAAACAATAAGCCTATAGTTACAAATTAAGAAATTAGTCATTGCTATATTTGTCATATTGTAGTTTAGAGTAGTTGTTTAACAATGAACATTAATTAAGGTCATTGTGTTTCACCTGATTTGTAGATAAAAATTATTTATTTATTTATTTATTTAATCTAAAGGCGAAAACAAACCTGCACATTTCACAGTTGATTTTGCTTTTACAAAAATGTCCTCTCCAAAGGAAATGAACACTTTCTGAACTTCCCTCAGTGCTTAGCCTGATCACTTCTTGATAATCCTTTTTTTGCACAAGGTCACCTCCTTATTGCTGCTGCTACTACTGTACCAATATTTCCATACATAATTTGCCTTTTAATTATTATCCATGGCAACACCAAAGTTGATAATGTATTTTGTTATTGTATTTTAAAATGTCAAATATGTAGCATTATGTATAGACACTACTGATTAACACATCAGAGTTTGCTTTGTTGCAGAAACAGTGTTTGGTTTTCTGGTCATGAGAACTGGAAAAGAGGGTAAAGGTGAGTTTTAATTTTATTTATTTATTTGTCTGTTTGTTTATTTACTTATTGGCATATTCCAATGTATTTCCATGTTTGTGTGACCCCAAAAGGGGTATATATAGAGATTTGAGGTCTGGATGTAGAGGTGCAATATCACAGAATATATTAGAGAATAGTCCCTTGAAAAAATAATTATTTTGTAGTATTTGTTTCAGCTGTACACAACTGAGTTTTAGGAGTGTGATTATCTTGGGGTTAGATGCTTTATGATAGGTTTGGTCTCAGTTAAGGATGACCTGAAGATTGTAACATATCCATGTCAACACGTTAGCTCAAATGGCTCCATGTTAAATATGAAATTTCCAGTTTGAACTGGCAACAAAAAAAGAAAAAAAAAACAAAGGAATGAAAAAGTGACCTTGTTTTATTATACAGATTCACATTAATACACAAACCACTAAAATATCACATCATATAGACTAACACAGTAGCAAAAATACTGATGTTCCAGTAACACCAAAACTAATGAAAAAATGGTTTTCTACAAGGTAATTGCCCCTGTACTATGATGCCCTAGAAACTGCAATTATTCTTATTATATTAACTTCAAGACCACTCAGTCTATGAGCTAGAGAACACCTTCATCAAAGTAAGACATAGTATTATAATAATTTTTAATCCATGATTCCTGATCATTTATTTCTCATAATAGTAACAAACATATAATTCACCTTTCACTTCAACCAGATTGTAAAGCAGAATCAGAACAGCTAATAATAGTCTTATAAATATAGACATATAAATATAGTGAGAAGAAAACTAGGCATGAAAAAGCTAGCAACAGTAATATGCAGGAACTACTCTCTGTAATCGTTTTGCACATTGCCATGTTCCTTCCCAAATAAGACAGGAGCAGTATATTCCATATGTACATTAACTAGGTCTGTCTAGAATAGTTGTATAGTCTTTAATATATGCAGTTGGTTTGACACCCTTATTTTTGACTGAGAAGCAATATTTAATGGGAACATCATCTTTAAGGGACTGCAGAGCAGACCCATATCATCATCCCTGGATTTGGTGGCACTGATCACAGTCCTGGAGCAACACTCCCCTTCTCTAGTGTCAAGGATTCCTTAGAGGTAATCAGTCTGTGCTTCCTTTCCAAAATCTGAGCAGCGTGTCTTCTCAATGTTATTCATTACCAAGTACAATTATTTCACGTATCCTTTTTTTCTTAATGACAAAATTTCTCAAATTTTCCAAACACGTGTCACAAAACACTTAGTTTCAGAATGATACCATGGTATATCTTTTGTTTCACTTGTTCTGCACAAACTTTCCTTACGAACTCAATGCTAAACAAAGTCAGCTTAGATTTCAATTTTCTGTTTAGTAACTTCACAGTGGGCAGCAGTCCCATAGACGAAGCTGGTCCCTTATGGTGAGTAAAGCTTTAGTGACTCCTGTCTCCAGGTACCAATTAACTATTTTTTAAAGGTACAGTTTGAATGCTTCTGCTGCTTATTTGGTTAATCTAATAATTCAACACTTCCTTACATTGTTTGCTACAGATTGCCATATAAATGATGCTGTATTGTCTGATATAATACTTTCTAATAGTTCACATTTATTCATTTATCATTTGTTGATTGGATTGCTTGGCTAGTGCAGGGAGCCTTTTCAGGCATCACACAGACAAAATAAATGATAGAAAGCATTGAAATAACTGTCCAATATTTACAAGAGTGTTTGAGGTGGTTACAATATTTACCAAGCAGTGAGTATTTCGCAAGTTCCTTATTATCTACAAGTGGTGGAACATGGTAATACATTTTCTGTATTTGTGCCCAAGGACTGTGCAGCTCTAGGTTGCATCTTCATTTAGTTTGAAGAAGTACCAATAATGACAAGACATGTTTCTTCAAAAAATAAGTACAATTAAGATGAATTCTTTCCATTATATTTCTGTTTATTCCCACTAATGCAAGCAGCAGACTGTTTACCATGTTTACAGCATGTGCAAGAATTGATTACTACTTGCTTATGACATGAACCGTCTTTTGCTACTCTTTATAACTTATTTCCAAATTGATTATCAAATTGATATTAGGAAGACATTTATATAATTACAGCAAAACTGTTTGTTAAATTTTAAAGCTTTATAGTTTGCAATTACTATGTTTGGGCCTGAAGAGCCATATCAGAACATAGATTTTAAATCCACAGAATATGGCTTAAAGTACATTGAAATACCTAAACGAGTTATAAACAGATATAATCAGGTACTGTACTTAATAAGTGTCATCATATTCCACAGTGTAACAATCAGTTGAGTAATGAACCTATTTCTTGTAGCTGGTCTATATTTTCCCATTTTTGTTAGTAAAACCTCTTCCTGCTTTCCAGATTGAAAACATTTAATAATCTAAATTGCTTTCAATTCCTCATCATATGGTATTTTAACTCAGGCTCCTTATAAGATTTAACTATCTCGTGCACTGAATTTATCTTCCAGGCAAGCAAAATAAATTAATTAATGTTTTTCTCAGTTTGGAATACTTTTTAGTATGTCCTTTCTAGCTCTGGACTTCCCCAAATCTTTATTTGCTCACAGGATTTGTATTTCAAACAGCATCCTGATTAGCTAACATTCCTGTGCACTTTTTCATGAATACTATTTTCCCTGAGAAGACTGCTAATCTACTTGAAGAATCTGCAGTAACTGTGTAGATTAGGTCAAACCTGGATGGGTAACAGGAAGCAACACCTGCTGTGATATGTCCCAGCTGTAATGAAGCAATGGGTGGCAAATTGTTTCTGCCCACTTAAACAGTAACTGCAGTGGCTTTGGGAAGGGGGATTAGGATTAAGGTTAGGGACAGACTTTTAGGGATATAGATGGGTTTTGGATTAGGATCAGGGAAATACTGTAATAGTGATTGTGTTTTAGGATTTGGGGTATGGACAGATTTTAATGGTAAGCAATTTAGTTTTAGGATTAGGGGTATGGAGAGAGATTTGGGGTTATGGATGGGGTTTTAGGATTTAGAACAGGGATGAAACTTTTTGGTTAAGGATGGGGTTAGGATTAGGGTTACGAATGGAGTTTTAGATTTAGGGACATGTTTTTTAAAATAATGGTTAGAGACACAATGTTATGGTTAGAGACAGTATTTTAGAATTATGACTGGGATTAGGAATGGAGTTTTAGGGTTAGAGTTAGGGTTAGAGATGGGGTTTTAGGATTACTGTTAGAGATGGAGATTTATGGTTAGGAGTATATTTACCATTTTCCTTGCTGTAGTGCAATATTGGAATTGGTATATTTAATTAGCAGGGGGTATAGAGGAGCAGGAAGGCTTGCCCCCCTGCAAAAACATAAAAAAAACATTTTTTTTGTTTTTATTTCTTTTTAATTTTGAAGTTTCAAATCTTCGATATTATGGTCTCAACCATAAGAAATTTGAAGTTTTGAAACTTCAAAATTTAGAAGTAGACCTATATATATATACATATATATATATATATATATATATATATATATATATATATATATATATACACATACATACATATAAAGCTGTATACTGGTTTTACACACACACACACACACACACACACACACACACACACACACACACACACACACACACACACACACACACACACACACACACACACACACACACACACACACACACACATATATATGTATGTATACACTTTAATTTCCATTATATTACTTCATAATAGTGCCTGTTGAAATTACTTGCATTTTCTAATAAGATGAAAATACATGTCATCTGCCTTATTATCCTGAATTTTCACTTCATGCCTTAAACATACAAACATGAACTTTTTTAAGCATACCCTGAGATTTTCAAACATGGTTAGAGCAGTCTCTAAAATATGTTATCCTTTTCTGTTCAACTAATACCAGAATATCATGTAAATAAAATGAACCATAGTTACAAGGTTGCAAAATGATTTCTACTTAAACTGTGACTCCAGCAGCTGTAAAGACACTCTGATGCCATCTCTGATACATACAACTGTTTATAGATCTCAGCTGTCCTGATTTTAGAAGGATGCCCCTAAGTTGTTTTCTGACTTTTAGCCATACCTGCCAAAACCTGAAATTATTTTGAGAAGTTTAAAGTTAAGGGGATCAGCATTTAAAATGTGTCTCAAACTTGGAACTTTTTCCCTATTTTCTTCTGTTTTGTCTGTAACTCTGCAGGTAAAAGTTAAGAGGCATGACCATTAAATACTTTTCAAAGGTTTAGACAAACAAATTTTGTTGGCAAACTATAACTCCTGCTTAGTTTTGAAAACTGCTACCAGATAACATATCAAACAAATCTACGACTATGAGAACACAATTTCCTGTGATTCAGGAAGCCGATATTTCCATGAAGGAACAGTGTAGGAGCTCCTGCATGGAAAATGGCTGCTGAGCAATTCAGGATAGTTCCATTTTCACGTGCATGAGTGGTCTTACACTGTTCTAGCATGGAAAACAGGCAGATATGCAAATCACCTCATTTGCTGGTGAAAACCATGCAAATGAAGTGATTTTGTGATCTAGCAAGTTGCCAGGTCTCAGTGCTAGAACAGTGTCAATGGAGAAATGTATTTCTGCAACTGACAAAATGGATGCATGACAGCTCATGGAAAAGCATGCACATCTGACATGCCAATGGCCAAATATAGGGCCATTGGCATTGAAAGGTGATTAATTATTATAAAACTTAAACTTTTTTTGGACCAATCTTGGACGTTTAAGCATAGGGCAGCAATGCACAAATGGGATCATGCCAAAAATAAAGAAAAAAAATGGGAAAACACAATTTTAAGTGAAATCTGCATTTTGCCATTATAGTCAGTGGCATGCAGAATGTAAACAATACCAAGGAGCACTGGTTGTTAAGGGGAAGGGGTCCGTATTTCTGCAGTAACTAATGACCTACACACTGGGGTATGCAAATGAGGGGAGTTATACTGAATCAAAGATTTCTTCAAAGTGTCAGCTTGTACATAACCGTGTAGGTGCAGTAATACAACAGTGCAAGTGTAAGAGTTGAATGACTTCATAAGGGTGTGTGTCATGCTTGCTATAAACTCATTGAAACTCTGGCCCGTGTTTGCCCTTAGCTAAGCACAGCTAAGGAAGGGGGTGTGTCAGATGTCTCTGAGCACTGTGTACATAGCCTAAATGGGTGCGCATGGCACGCACTGGGCTTTAAACAAAAAAAAAAAAAAAAAAAGAGGAAATGGCAGCACTGTTTATATTTCAGCACTGGGTATGTGCGGCTTGCTTTGGTGCTTAAACAGGGAGGATCTGGGATGGGGAAACAGCAATAAGAAGGCAATAAAGGAGAACTAGTACAGCTGACAGGTGTAATGTATCAGAATCAGCCAATTACACATGCAGCAGCCCAACACACTACTATAAACTATGCAAACACCCTACAGACTGATTTTTCCCACAAACTCTACACCACCGGTGTACATAGATGGGGGCTTTTTAACTGGCAAAATGAACTAGAAATGTTAGAGGCTACTGATGCTTTACTCCATCAATATGTGCTAAAGACTGAGGGTGGTGAGGAGGAGAATGCTGACAACCAACCCAAAGTGAGGAGGAGGAGAATAGTGTACAGACCCAGAGTAACTTACCAGGGCCTACAAGAGCTGGAGATAGTAGAATGCTACAGGGTGGACAGGGAAATTCTACAGCAAATCTTTAGCTGTGCCAGCCACACCTCAGACACAGTACTAACAGAGGGGTACCCAACCCAGTGGATACCAAGGTATGTGTAGGCTTAAGAATACTAGCCACAGGTACCTTCCAAAGACCAACTGGAGAAATCATGGGTGTCTCACAGGCATCAACATCAAGGGTACTCTGCCTCTTCCTAGATGCCATGACACAACATGCCACTGAGCACATATATTTAACCACCACCCATGAGGCACTGACCAGACTTATGTGTCTCTTCCATCATATAGCAGAATACCTTGAAGTAGTTGGTACTATAGACTGCACTCACGTCCATGTCAAAGCACCACCTGGTGAGTGAGGTAGAGTCTAAATAAACCACAAGGGCTTCCATCAACTGCCAGGTCATGTGTGATGCCCAGGGCATTATGATTAATGTATTTGCTGGAAGCCCTGGAAGCTATCACGACCCCCACATCTGGCATTGCTCACAGCTGTATCAGGTGTTTGCTAGGGGGACATCCCATATGGCCATCTAGTGGGGGATGCTGGCACTGGAGCCGTGACTGATGACACCCATCAGAAATGCACAACCACTCAAACAAGAACACCATATTGAGGGACATGCACAAGCCAGGATCATTGTAGAGCATGTGTTTAGGATGCTCAAGACACAGTTCTGCTGCCTTGACATATCCGGTGGAGCCTTGCAGTACTCTCCAGCTCATGTACACAAATGTTCATAGTATGTGCTGTGCTACACAATATGATCCTGAGGAAACAGCTGCAGTAGGAACAGCATGGGGCAGGGGTACACAGCCCCCCCAACATTGCCAAGGCCAGCACAAGTACAGAGGGACTCAGAGGAGGAACATCCTAAACCTGCCCCTGTAGGCAGTAGGAGGTGTGCCCAGTATGCCCATGCCTTGGCAAAGAGGCAACACATAGCACACTCACTGACACTGTATGGACCCAGGGACTGATACCTCTCACTGACTTGCACATACAGTACAAGGGATGCCAAACATGACACTACCTAAGCTTTACCATGTATAGGGAGTGTACTATGTGCATCCAACAAAGTCAGTCCTCCAGCACCATCCTCAATACTGGCCCAGCAACAAGGTAAGTCACCCTTCCTATCAGCTACTGAATGGAGTAGTATGTTCTCATACTTGTATGTATGATATGGATACAAGCATGCAAGGGAATTGGGTGGCTGAATCGGATAGCAGCAGGCAGCTACATGGGACAGCAGGAAATTCATAACAAATACTGGTGTCAACATACTAGGCAGCACTGCAGAAGGTGACAACAACCACCGCAGTACATGTGATGTCCCAAATAACTGTTGGTGTCAATGGGTCACACACATGGATGTCACTGAGGGTCATATACCCACCACCAACCTCACCGAGCAGGACAGGTGTAGATGACCAGAAAGAAAGGCCGGGCTAAGGCCCCCAAATTATAAAAATGGTGAACACACCCCCCCATCAGACCTACACAGACATACTACAACAGGTCTGGCACTTGTATTCTAGCTCTGAAGGGTGAAAAGTTTGAAAATGAAATTTATGCTATTAAGATCTAACATGTGTACTCTATTGATATGCCGCCTTTCTGCATGATACGTTACAATACAATATGAAATGGAAGCCAACAAAGTAACCAAAATACCAGTACAATCATTGCAAATGTTTAATGTCTGCAGGTATGCACCTCCCTCCCCCACACAATCCCATGTAGAAATGCAGTAACAGATGGCCTGCAGCACTCTAGAATGGTCTATAGTCCTCTGGCAAAGGCACATGCCTCACCCATAGTGCCAATATACTTAATGTCAGGGGGTCCCAACTAACAACCTAACACAGTAAACAGAAAACAAATGCAAGGCCATGTTGACAAATGCCAGTAGAATGCTTCCCCATGTCCTACTGCAAGGACTGTGGACCAGGCCATAAATACTACTGGGATAAAGGCCCAACTATAGGGATATCTCTGAGATATTGCTTATATAATGTTAGGTGGAGGAGAGAATAACAGACGGGGGTGTATAAGCATGGATGTCATGGAGTATGTGAAGTCTGAAATTTTAATGTCTGCCCATACTACTCCCTGACTGCAAACCCATGAATGAATAGCCACAAAACTGCTTGTAAACCACAATGTAAAGGTAAACTGACCAGATATATGAGTCCTGCTTCTGGATAACCTGGGTGTATCTGTACAGCTGAGAGGTATGGCTACAGCAGGATATGGCCATTCCATGATGTTGAGAAAAGCACAAGGAAGGGATCCCCAGCCAGCATGCTAACAAGATGCTGCACCATTTACACAGAACCAGCAGTTTATTGTCTGTAGCTACCCCTCCACAATGGCAGGTGTGTGCCAGAAGGTGTAGTCTATATGCCTGAGAATATTGGTCTCAGCTTCATTCAGATTCATTCACTCAGCTTAATTCATCTTGTATTTCCCTGGTAAATAACTGTGAGCAAAGAATGATAACTGTCAGTAGTTGATGACATGATACATCGCAGTGTCCAACAGTATATATATCAGAAAATCTATGCTACAACCAAACATGTCACACAAGTAGCACAGACAGCAATAGTTACAGTATGCCCCATATGTTACGTCCATTATGTCTCCATATTGGCAACCTATCTACAGATATCCTGCCGAAACAGTTTGCTAGGTGTAGCTTTAGCACACAAAACCCTAAACTGGAGTCCAACCCTCCCTGGAATGGATGCACACACTCAATATAGAAGGTCATACTGGGCATGCTCCTACACTTAGAGAAATGAATCCCATGTCTCACAACACAGTGGACTACAGATATCGGTTATTTGCAGTTGTCTCTGCACACACAGCAAATTGTACACCATTGATACTTCACACACACACACACACACACACACACACACACACACACACACACACACACACACACACACACACACACACACACACACACACACACACACACACACACACACACTGGATAGGAATACTCACACATATCTAAGGCCAACATAATATAATATGTCAAACATACACACGCAGAGATGTGGGGAAGAGTAAGATAGACAGCGACAGAGAGAATCCCATTTTGAGGCCTTTCCCACCCAGTACACATCCCATTGGCCTATATCACATGATGTGCTGATGTCATTCACAGTAGAAATTCCTTTTGTTAGCCCTCAGTCCTATAGTCTCAGTGGTGCTTGTGATAACTGTGTAACAATACAGTACAGATAAGTATCCATGTAGCAGTTGTAATTTCAGTCCTGTTAAATATAAAGTTGTGTGTGTGTGTGTGTGTGTGTGTGTGTGTGTGTGTGTGTGTGTGTGTGTGTGTGCGTGTGTGTGTGTGTGTGTGTGTGTGTGTGTGTGTGTGTGTGTGTGTGTGTGTGTGTGTGTGTGTGTGTGTGTGTGTATGTTTCTAGATGAATGTGATTGAGGCCATTCGCACTCAATAAACTTCACATACCCTTCCTTCAGCACTGCTTCACCTTCAAAGATACCTTTGGACAGCTCTCCAACATATAAGCTCTGTGGTTCTTGCGATAACTGTGTAATACTTTAGTGTAGCAAACTAGTTAGGAAGGAGTTCTAATCCTTGTCCTGGAAACTTTGAAAATGTATGAGAGAGTGTATGTGTGTCTTTGTAGAGACCTAACTTTTGTGGTCATTCACACTTACTGCACTTCTCTTATCCCTCCTTTAGCACTGCTGCTGATGTCACTCACCTTCAAAGGTACCTTTGGACAGCTCTGCAACATATAAGCTCTGTGGCACTTGTGGTAACTTCATAATACTAGAGTGTAACAAACTAGTTAGGTAGGACTTCTAATCCTGGTCCTGGCAAGTGTGAAAATGTGTGTGTTGTGTGAGAGAGTGTGCGTGTCTTTGTAGAGACCTGATTTTGTTGTCATTCACAATTACTACACTTCCCTTACCCCTCCTTTAGCACTGCTGCTGATGTCACTCACCTTCAAAGATACCCTTGGACAACACTCCAACATATAAGCTCCATAAATGCACAACAACGTAGTAGTAATAACTACATAGGTAGAGGTTTGACTCTCAATCACTTTAAAAGTACCTGTTGGTAACCCTAAACCATATAAGGTCAGTGGTGCATATGGTAAATGTGTGGCATAATGGTCTGAAAACATAGTTTGATAGAGGTTTGAGCCTCACTCCTGGCAAATGTAAATGTGTGTGTATAGGGTAAAATATTTTCTGAACTCTCTCACCTACTACATCACCCAATGCCAGGATTTAGAAGGGCTGGTGATGTTCCTCACCTTATAAGTACCTTGGGACAACAACCATTCTATAAGCTCCATGGCACATGTCATAAATGCATAATACTGTAATAGCAATATGTAGTTTGGTAAGGGTTCAAAACTCAGTAGTGTCATGTATGTGTGTGTGTGTGTGTGTGTGTGTGTGTGTGTGTGTGTGTGTGTGTGTGTGTGTGTGTGTGTGTGTGTGTGCGTGTGTGTGAGAGAGATCAGTATCCTGAGTTGGTGGGATTCTGTAATAACAGGATACATTGGGGAGTGAGTTTTGCTAAATTATAATACTGAGGGCCTAGTATATGTCCCAATGTCCACATTACAAGGCCAACAGTTGCAAACACTGTACAGGTTGGTGTAGACAATCCACAGCCCTAAATGTCTAATACCATGTGCAATGATTACGTGACAGTATGGATTAGTTAACAATATAGGTAACACTTCTAATACTCAGAGACCACTCGCTACCCACGAATCATATACAAACACACTTGGCTAGACAGCAACCACTATATCAGTAGTTTTCCTGTAAATTGCCACACAGATAGTACCCAGGGTGTGATTGCAGTGGACTACATGCCTGTTGCTACAACAGTGCCACTGACATCAGAAAGTACTTTGATGTGTTATATCTACTGACTGTGTGTTATCCGGCAAGTAAAAGGACATGGCACCCTGTACCATCCCCTCAGTAGCCCAATCAATGTGTACAGTGACCCTTTTGCCATGTTCCCCAATGGATGCCTGCAACAACTGTAGAGTCTGCAAACATACCCCACAAAGGGAATACCATGTCTTATACACATGCCCTGTATGGACAGATGCCAATAACTCCAATGAATCCCCGTATCATATTGTCTATGTAGGTGCAATCACTACCTCAGTTACATAGCCAGGTCTCGCCAAACAAGATCAGGAATGCTACTTTTGAAGATACCAATCTGTTCACACAATATGCCCCAGAGACCTCAAGCACACTTCCACACTTCAAAGAACATGCATGTGGGACATCTCCACAACCCAGACACTGTCCATGTTATGGAATACAAATCACATACATGTGAAGCAGTGCACATCTCTGGCCACCCACAATTGAAATCTGTATGAGTGGATGGGGAATACAATACCCACTCCTGGGGACCACTCCAGTGACTATGCTCCAGAGACACACTGGTTGCTATTTTCATGTGGCTAGATGCCAGGTTATTCCCTTGGGCTATCCTTGTAGAGCCTTCAGGCCCATTCACCTACTACACACCTATGAAGCAATGAACCTATGGATCTCAGTACTGGCAAGTGTGTGTGTGTGTGTGTGTGTGTGTGTGTGTGTGTGTGTGTGTGTGTGTGTGTGTGTGTGTGTGTGTGTGAATAGTGATCTCAGTGTGTTTGGATGATGAATTTACACTGTGGCTGTGGTTATTAGAAATTGGAGGTGTGTCCAAACCACAACACGTCCCATTCTCCATTCTACAACAGATGTAATCAACATATACATATGTACAACCCTCAGACCTATAATGTGTGAGGCATATGCACTCACTGTGTTACAGAATGGGGATTTCTGTGCACATACCATACCCTGCCTATGACATGGTGGATGTGTTACCAAACTGCCGTACCCCCTGGTCTTGCTGCAGGGCCACATCCTGTTGTGTTGAACCATCATAGATGGCAGGGTGTTGAGGAATGTGCATTGATAGCCCAGAGACATAGACATGGACCCATAGCAGGCTATGGCCTGGATTACCCCAAGGCAGTTGTATTGGAAGTATATACAATGCATTATGATGGGATACTGGTCTGGAGGTGTTCCTAGCCATAATGAATATGGAGACAATACCCCTTGTGGAGGTGTGGTGTGGTCCACGTTTGGGGGCTGACAGCTGTGGAATGCATCATAGCCTGATACTGCAGGTCGGTTGTCTGCTGCTGTGAACCACCTCTCCATTACAGCAGACATGTGTCCTCCACTCTAACGACTGCTATGAGTGACTGCATCCTGACAGTTAGATGTCTACTGTTGAGCAGCATGACCCTCAGATTGCATACATGTGTAGCTGTTATGGTGGTAATAACATTAGGAACACTGCCTAATAAGGCATCATAGGGGTAGCAAGACACTTAGCCAGTACCTGGAAACCCAGCGGTGACAGATGTTGGACATCTGTGGCAAGTCATTGGGTTCTGTCAATCATGTCATCAGAGGCAGAGAGGTACTGGATCCCCTAAGAATGACACATAACATGTAAGCCAATGTTGGCATCAATCATCTGTTGATAGTACCACCGCACCATTCTGGGTGACACTGGTACACTGCCCAGAGCTACTGTCACACCTGCCTGGACCACATAATCAGATAGTTCAACCACGTTTCTTGTCATGTAGTCCAGGGAGGTGTGTCCCAAGTCATTCACACCCACATGGATACAGAATGATACTCATAGTTGTTGTGGAGTGCCATGAGTGGCTGTGTCATGTGTTGGATGCTGACATGTGATAGATATTTGGCTGATACCTGCTCCATATTCAACTTAGTGAGTGGGATATGTGTGTGCCTCAGTATTGAGTTACCCATGATCACTATGTTGTGCAAGGTGGTTAGCCTTAGGAGCTTAGGTTGAGGGGCACACTGTATAAGTTAAATATTTGTCCCTTGGCAGGTGCCATGTCACTGTGTCTGAGTGGGTGTCTGTCTTGCCAGTCTGTGCTGTTTGGGTAGATGTCTATTGAGTGCCTCTGGGAAGGTGGGTGTGTGGCTTTTCACTGTATGTCATGGCTGTCAAAGTGGGTGTGATGGTGAGCTACGTGTTCCACATGGTGTGGTGCAGGTGAAGATCCTATCCACTTGACCTGCTAGTCCAGTATTTGCTGGAGAGTGCATATATACACATTGGGTGTATATGTGTAACCCTCACATGTCTGAGTGTTTGGAGTTTAGAGGGTAGGGTTGTCTGGGTGCACGAGGCAGTGGCAGCAGTGCCTCAGAATGCTCAAGTACACCAGATTAATAGGTGAAAGCACAGATAACTGCCCTTCAAACATGCCAAGAGGTGTCGACATAACTAGAAAGTACTGGGGCTACATCTGTAATGAATGGGTACTGCTGATGGCTCCCAGGTGTGCCACACTTCTTGATACAATAACCTGGTAAAGTACCAAGCCATAATGTAGTTGAAATGCAAGACAGAAAGAAATTGCATTATGTACAGGTGGAACAGAAGGCAGACTGTCTGCCACGTGTTATACCTTACCACAGCTGTGCAGCTATCAACAGCTTTGGCCAGGTGAAAGTTCAGTAAGCTCTGTAGCACATGTGGTAATTGTGTAACACTATAGTAGGTATACCTAGATGGGCATAAGTTATTATCCCAATACTGGCAAGTGTGTGTGTTTGTGAATCATGTACTGTCTGGCTTATACCATTTTTTGACCTGTGTACTACCCTTTGCACTTCCCTTCACGCCAATTTAGTAGTCCAGTTGATGTCATCCACCTTAGAAGTAACCGTGAAAGAGGTGGCAATGTTTAAGCTCTGTGACGCGTCTGATAACTGCATACCACTATAATAGACATACCTATAAAGGCAGGAGTTATAATCCCAATACTGGCAAATATGTGTGTATGAATCATGTACTGTCTGGCTTGTACCATTTTTGTCCTGTGTACTACCCTTTACACTTCCCTTCACTCCAATTTAGTAGTCTTGCTGATGTCGTCCACCTTAGAAATACCTGTGGAAGATATGGAAATGTGTAATCTCTGTGATGCATCTGATAACTGTGTAACACTAAAGTAGGAATACCAAGCTAGGCAGGAATTCTAACCCCAATACTGGCAAGTGTGTATTGTCTGGCTTATACCATTTTGACTTGTGTGTTAACTTTTACACTTCCCTTCACTAGAATTTAGTAGTCCTGTTGATGTCATCCAGCCTAGAAGTACCTTTGAAATAAGTGGAAATGTATAAGCTCTGTGGCACATCTGATAACTGCATAGCACTATAGTAGGAGTACCTAGATAGGCAGAAGTTCTAATCCTAATGCTGGCAACTGTGTTTGTGGGAGGATCATATCTTACGTGGCTTATACCATTTTGATGTGTACACCATACACGGCTGGTGACCACCTCCTGCTGCCATTACTTTATATAGTGTGGTAACAGCATCTGCCTCACATGCAGCAGGTTAAACCATTGTACAGTCTTCTGTACAGATGTGTCTGGAATATCCATGTTTGCAACGCATACATGGTCAGAAGTGGTCTGTGTGCCTTAACAATGCCCATGTATGTGATATAGCCAAATAGGCCACAGTGAGTATACTGACACATATGGCAGCATGAGGTATCATACTTGACTGAAACATCATGCTGATATGATGTCTGCCACCCTCACAGGTGGCCAGCCTTGCAGTTGCAATACATGAGTGCAGATGCTTAGCTTTACAAGTGAACTGTTCCTGTTATGGGTCACATTAAAGGCCAGAAGAGCTGTGGACTGTCATGTTGCGGTCCTAATTAGCATGTAACAGGAACAGCTTGGAACTTAAGAGGGGTTTGTACACAATGCATATCCACTGTGTACCACTAATGTGTCACACATGACCCTAACGTAGGCCATTTGTCCAGCCCATTCTGCTGACCTCTGTCCAGATGTCTTGGCACTGACAAGTTGTGAGGTATGCTACAGGAATGTTGCATTCACATCAGATAGGCCCCAGTGGAGACCACTGTGATGCAATACAGTTAACCCCAGAACAAGTGAACATGCACAACAAGCAGTATAGCTATTACATAAAGCAATATAGCTATCACTGATGGTTGTGTGCATGGTAAATTGCATGCACTTCACATGTATGAAGTATTGCCAGGCAGCAACAGAACAATGTCAAACTCACCAGCTTCAGGCTGCTGTCCCATATGCAGACCAGAGGGTCCAAGGTAGTTGTGAGAGGGAGTTATTGTCAGCAGACTCACATGTGGCTTTGGTACAGGATGGATGCAGCATGTCTGCACATCTACAGTACTAACCACAACCATACACAATGTCCTGTGCTCACCATAGATGTGCACCTCTATGCATTAGAAATCCCATACACAACTGCAATTGGACCTGACACATGCATGTAGATACAATACAGATACATGTATGTCTGATACATTAGTGTAATAATCCCCATTAAGCCATCACCTGCACACTCTTCATCCAGTGTGTGTGTGCAACTCACCTCCACAATGCATCCATCAGTGGCATGGTTTGTGCATTGGGCGTGTGCTCCAAGTTTGGTGAGGAGCTCCTCGGTGGGTGTCAGTGGGGGCTGGATGGCTGCGCTCCCACCTGTGGCTAGCTGGTCCCTCGCTACAGCAGCAGCCCATTTATGGGCATGGCAGATGAGGTTGGTGGTCTGATGCTGCACATGCTCGTAAGTTCTGCTGTGCAGGCTGGCATCATTTACTCTGTGGACCACACTGTTCATCAGGGTGGTCCTCACCTGCACATCTTCTGCTCTCCGTTCAAATAACGGGGCATAATGTCCAATCACATATTGGGTGATGATGTCAGTTTCCCCAAGAGAGAATGCTGGTAGGTGAGCACTCTGCATGTTACCTGGAAGACATAAACAGGAAAAAGGTCACAGGACCTCATACATTTGTCAAAATGTACATCAACAGTGGATATTACTTGCAAATAAACTACACTACACCATAACCCTCCAAGCTATCATAACTATGGCAGCTTGCATTGCATGCCTGTCCCTGAGCTATCTTAGTCCCCCCAGTGTTAGACACTTGATTGCATAATTCTCTATTCTCCATTCACTTCTGTGTAGAGGGTTGACAGTGGGCATCTTCCATGTGATTGGTGTGTGGATGGTGGCAGGTCTGTGTTTGACTGTGGTGTGTGATGGAGCTGTGAGCACATGCCTGAGTTCATGTAGGAGGCAGACAGTAATGTTATTATGCCTCATAGAGATATGCTATTATTGCCATCAGTAGGCAATATATACATGCTCATCATTGCTGAGGGGAGGAGTGTGGTTGATGTACATATCCCCCTGTACAACTGGGGTGGACAGGGTGGTAAAGTTCCCACCCAACCTGTGTGATGCAGGTGATTATATCCATGGCATGTGTGTATGAGGTGTTCTTTACCCCCAGTACAGGGTTACTTGTGTTGTTTCCTCTGAGACTTACAACATATGTGGAGACACAGTTGCAATTATCCTTGGTGTTGTGGATATATCTGATTTATAGTCATAGTCAGCCTTACAGGAAGTCACCTGTGAACTTACATGCTTGCTGAGATATAGGTGGATTTGCTTCCAAGTGGTTGCCTGCACCTATGTGTTCATATACAGCCAATCGCGCATCCTATTATGTGGTTTCTGTATTGCTGCTGTCCACCAAAGGGGATTACTCTACCTTGGTGGAAGCTGGGTATACAGGTCAGGTACTGCTTTGTCCATATAGCTATAGTGGATATAAAGGGTACATACCCCTGATGCACTGCCTAGAATTTGTGCACCTGGAACATGACACCACAATAACTCATTTCATAACAATTCCCGCCTGTAATGTGACCTATAACCTGTACAATTCAATTGAAAACATAACAATCTGGTCTGTGAAAACATATGGAAATAATACTCAGTACAATAAGCCAGTTGAATGAGTGTGTACACCCTTAAATTGATATGTTGTGTATGCACCTCTTGAGATGGTTACAGCATTCATCCATCTTGGTCTGGACTCTAACATCATGGCATATCCCCACTTGGCAATAGTTGCTCACCTTCCTAGAAACACCTTTGATTGTATTTCAATAGAATTGTGCGTGTTAGGGGGTCACATTCAAGATGAGAGACATTATGAAATAATCTTCTGTGGTCTGATCATCAGCTCACATACCTGGCATTCCAACAGGGGTGTGTACACTTGTGATATCCTCTGTATATAGGTGTTGATATAGCTAGTAGTGGTAGGCATGGACAGAGGGTCATAACATAGGTTGACACTTCCCTGATTAATACCTAATAATCATGCCTACTCTAGTACCCATATCAGTGTCAGGGCAATGCAACGATCAGCAGCTGTACACATGTATGTCTGTTGCGTGCACTGACACTGATATTACACACATGTGCAACATGTACAACCTATGTACCTGAATGCATGAAATCTATGTGATTAGTTTTGTGCCTTCCAGCTGAACATATGCATGCATACATGTGCTCAGGGGATACCTGGTATACACTTCTGTTGTATGTTAATAAGGCACACTGTGTTTACAGTCTTGCTGCTCAATCATACTTCTCTACCTGTTACAGCAGTATGTCTCTACACTGCCACGCATAAATGGGTGTGAAAAGGGACATCAGTACTGATACTGTATTAATATAGCTGCAAAATACATTAGTACGTTGATTGCACAGTAGGGTTTGACATCACTGTGATAATCTGGAAGATGTCCAACAGTCATATGTAGGCTATTATGTTACAATGTCATTGTTCATAGACCCGTCAATAGTTTGGCTGACATAACACAGGTATATGTGCATGTGACTACAGATATCAGTCACAAATGTGCTTATTGTCCAGCAGAGCACTGTACAATTGAATGTCACTAATTCAGTACATCATGTGCAGTTCAACACACATATCTGCAACAGTACTTTACAGGTCTATGTTAAATGTCCAAACATCCAAAATGTCGAACATTACGTGGTCGAGACCAAATGTTCGACATTTGGATGTTCAAACATATATAAAAAAAAAAAAGAAAACACAGAAAAAAACACTTTAACAGTGTAGGCAGGGGGGCAAGCCCTCCTGCACTCCCCCATGTGGGGGGCTGCACCCCTCACACCCACCCTGCTTAAACATACCAACTTCGAGACCGCACTTCAGTGCAGAAAAGGGAAATTCTCCCTATCTGCACTGTACGGTGCCATTGAAAGTCTATCTTCGAGCACTCAAAATTTCAAACATTTGGTCTCGACCATGTAACTTTTGAAATTTTGAGCGTTCGAAGATTTGACAGGTACCCTACTTTACAATGCACATGCAGGCCTCTAAGCTTTACAAGGCAAACATGTGTCATACTCATAATCACAGGTAACTTGGCTATGGCAAACATCTCATTAACTGGCCTAGCAGTGGCACAACCACAACTGTTTGACAGATACCCCTGCAGTTGCCATATATGACCTGTCCTTTCCCAGGGTGAGTCAGACTCCTGAGCTGTGATCCTACCTCGCAACCTCTCAGAGCATCACATCTGGACAAAGCCTAAAATGATGGGGGGAATAAATAGGGAGAGACTTTAAATATTCTTGTTGCAAGGTAAGGAAGTTTGCAGAATGATAGATTTTGCATTATGGTGAATATTCTTAAGGATGTGGAGTCTTAAACTCAAGTGTTTGTCATTACTTGATGATTTCGATCCTCAGCTATTTGCCAGAAAAGTACAGATTTCAGGGCTAACAGACAAAAATATATGACGGTAAAATATGGACATTCTGTGAAGATCTGCACAGTTGAGTGGTATGTCTGTAATATCTCCCACTGCAGAGAGGGCCAAATGCTATGGTCATAGCAGTTGTTTAGCAGGACATTAGTATAGCAAGTCTTGTTGGGACATATATTCCTCCAAATCATATTTCCCATTATTACAGACCAAGTACTGCATTCAATTACTTGGTTACAGATTCCACCTTTTTTTCTTTCTTCTCTTTTCCAGTTTATGTTTTATTTGTTATCTCTCTCTCTCTCTCTCTCTCTCTCTCTGTGCACTGCAGGGATAGAGCTGGTTTGAATAGGTGGCAGCATGGCTTTTGTAGGTGATGGGAAACCTCAAAATGCACTCTCTCGAGGCACTACTAAAAATGAAGAACATCTATATCTGTGCAGTATCTGAGACCTGATTCAAGGCTCCAGAGAGCACCCCTGCAATACCAGGCTACAACTCTTACCACACTTTTTGGTCACCAAACCAAGAGCAAAAAATTAAAGGTGGAGGAGTGTCCATATTCACCAAGGATATTCACACCTCCAGGCTAGTTGCCCAACACAATGCATCTGAAATTCTCCAGGTGCAACTAACACTAGGTAAGACTGCAATCCGAACTGTAGCTTGCTACAGATCCCCCACCATGCCCCAAGATTCTCACTACACCTTTCTAAACATACTGGAAAATAGTAAAATACAACCAAACACCCTAATACTGGGTGAGTTCAACTACCCTTCCATTAACTGGGAAAACTACTCAGGTACCAACACCTTCTCCCAATGGTTCTTGGAATTCATAAATTCCAATGCCCTGGATCAACTAATTCATTGTCCCACCAGGGGATCCAATATCCTATACCTGGTCATTACCAACATGGGAGATAGATGCTCCACACCAGTGGTTACCCCCTCATTGGTCTGGTCTGACCATAAGCAAATTATCCGTGACATCCACATCCCACCCCCACCCTCCAGTAAGGAAACCTCTGTAAAAAAAACCTCTCCAAAGCCAACTTCATGCTACTCAAGTCAGAAGTGACAAACTTCATGACACCTATGCAGATGGGATCTGAACATTTGACTGCTGAATCCTACACTAAGGCACTGTAAGACCACATCCACTCATGCATGGATCGTGCCATCCCAAATAGAACTTAGATGCTCTCTTCCAAAAAAAGGAACCTAATCTGGTGGTCTCCTGCCATAAACAAACTATACAACAGAAGAAAGAAACTGTTGCAGAAAAGAGGAAAATCCCAAGATGCAAAAAACTCCCTTACCAGCCTCAGTAAGAAGCTGAGATCCCTCATAAAATCCTCAAAAGCTAGTTACGAAAATAAAATTGCCAAAGATTTCAAAGACAAACACAAGGCATTCTATGGTTATCTCAAGAATCTAAATGGCAATGTTCAGATCTGCTCTGAGCTACAACAGAATGGAATTAAATATATTGATCCCAAGGATATTGCCAATATCCTGGCAAAGCGATTTAGTGCCAACTTCACCCCCTCTCACCCCTTAAAAGGGCCCATCTCAATACCAAAAATTGCCAAATTCTGGTAATCACGGCCACACAGGTAGAAACCGCACTCTCCAAAGCTAGGAATACAGCATCCATGGGACCAGAAGACATCCCCGGATTTGTACTATATGAACTACAAAATGAAAAGGCACCTCGCCTAAGTGTCATGTTTAATCATAGCCTCACCTCAGGCTTCATGCCCACTGAGTGGCAAGCAGCTACAGTTATCCCACGGGGGGATCCACGTTTGATCCCAGGAACTACTATCTCATCAGTCTGATATGCCTGATCTGCAAGAGCATGGAATGCATTATCATGGAACTTATAAACAAAGACATTGGCAACCTTCAAACACTGGACCGCACCTAGCTTGGGATCGTGAAGAACCAATCTTGTCTCCTGAACCTGATTGACTTCTTTGAATCAGTCTCCAGAGCCATGGACGATGGTACGGCAGTCCACATAGCCTATCTGGACCTTGCCAAGGCCTTCGACACCATCCCTCAATCTGGAATCATAGATAAACTTACTAAGCGGGGCATAAATCCCTACTTCACTTGATGGGTTGCCAGCTGGCTTACTGACAGAACCCAGAATGTAAAAGTAGCCGACTCCAAATCCAGCACCAGACAAGTGACAAGTGTAGCACCTCAGGGTTCAGTCCTGGGACCGCTCTTGTTTGGCATCTACTTCTCTGAAGTACAGGCTAACACTAAAAAACTCTGACTAAAAATGTTTGGAGATGACTGCAAACTGGTAGCCATTATTGAATCCCCAAATGCTGTGGATATTCTACAAAAGAGCCTTACAGAAACAGATGCTTGGTACCAGAGCCATGGGCTCAAGCTTAATGCCAAGAAATGTATAGTTATCCCCTTTGAGAAAAAAACATGTACCCATGAATTACCACATAGGTGGCAGTACACTAAACACTGAAAGTGTGATGAGAGACTTAGGGACACAGGTGGACAACGGACTCACTTTCGATAACCACATCACCACAACTGTCAGTAAATCATTCTATGTGACACACCTCATCACTAAGGGCTTTTATCCAGAAAAAGGAGGTCATTGTCCCACTGTTCTCATCCCTCCTTAGACCCATTATAGAGTATAATGCCCCGATTGGTATGTACCTCACAAGACATCTGCAACAGCTGGAAAGGCCACATAAATAGCTCACTAAAAGAATCACAAGCCTAAAGCAGATACTATATGCTGACTGTCTAAAAAAACTCTAGCTATACTCTGTGGCATATCATTTACTCAGAGGTGTTCATAACATACAAGGCCATGTCAAACCCTGAGCTGTTGGACATGCTCCTCCAGGGATCTAAACCTTGTCATAACAATGAACAAAACATGCTAGCGGGATAGGTTCCTGACCGAGAAACTTCCCATACTCTGGAATAGACTGCCCATGCATGTCAAGCAGAGTGCCTCCTTGGCCCTCTTCAAAAGGAACCTTGACAATTGGATGGGAGATAGGAAATTCACTGCAGGAATCATGTCAGTCACCCTGCTAGACAGGGGTCCAGGGTAGTAAATACTGTGTGAAGAAATATCCAGGGGAATTGTTATGGCTAGGCTTGTATAGGCCCTAGGGCCGATAGCCTAGTACCAACCTATCAACCTATGCTCATGACCAGGTGATGGCGTGTTCACATATTGGGGCTCCCCACTTGCTAATTGCATGTAGAGCAGCTGTGTAGTTCTTCCAATAGCCAATGTCATGGCAACACACTCCTATAAATGAGTACTCTATGTGGGCGCTGGCATTTTCCCTTACTTGTGAGGAAGACATGCTGGAGTTGTGTGAGCTACTACCTCTTACAACAAGACTTGTGGAGACAAGCCAACTAAATGGTGGATAAGGTTCAAGACTTAGGGGCAGAATGTGAGTACTGCTGTTATATGTTTGGAATACTGCTAGTTTAACAGGGTTTGTCTGCACATGCTACTTCTGCATGGGTTTCACTCTCACAAAGTTCTGTCTCTGCATAACTCCCAACTGTAGGGCCATCCACATAATGACCACAGGTTAGCCTATGTATGGACTGTTCCCCAGACAGGTGTTGTTCTTCGCAAATCAATAGCATACTGTGGTGATTGCAGTATGTAAATGGTAACATCAATTTGTTTTTTTGACTTCATATCCCTTAGAAAAGATATGTTACAACAAACCCTGTAACACCAGCAACTTTCTCAGTGCAAAACAGCAATATTTCAAGTATGGCCATGTATTTGGGCCTCAGTCCACCAATTATGTCAGGCTTTGTCCAGATGTCATACAGTAGTAGGTTGATAGGTATACTGGTCTATCATTGTTTAGTGATGTAATTCTTGCTGAGGGGAAAGGCTGGGAAATATGTTGAAGTCTGTACATTCAAGAGGTTGGTGTATAGTGAATGCTCTTAGATGCCCTTGCAACATATTTTATATGAGGGACAGTAACACATGTTTTAATACTAGGCTGTTAGAACATGTGAAACATATTACTGATAAGAAATATGACAGTTCTATAGCCGTACATTTGAATAAATCTCACCATGGGGACAGTAATGGTTCCCTAGGTACTGTTTTTGAAATAGTCTGTTCATCTGTTTGATGAAACATTCATAAAAGGACAATTGCTATGTACAGACTCAATGTATTAATATTAACTGTGATACTTTATCCCATAGGGGGTTAAATGAGGAGTGTAATTGGAGACTGTGTATTCATTTATGTAAGTAGGTGTTAATTGCTTCTTGTGATCAAGGCATGCATTTCTGGTAATGTTTTACTCCTTAAAGGTTTTGGCCAAGACATCAGAGTATAATAAACATGTGTGAAATACTGGCTGGTTGCATTTTTCTTTGCTATGCTCAGACATTTTATTTTTTTGCTAAGAGGTTGTTGCATGTCTGGTCATTGTGTATTGCCTATCATGATTTTATAGCAGTGTACTGTTCACTTAGTTCTTTAGATTGTGGGAGAGGGGGTAGATGTGAGCATCATGGCTAGTTTTGTATCCAACTGTGCATGCTTCCCAAGTCATGGGTGGTCTAGCAGCAGCATATGTTTGTATGGGCATTTTGGGACATAGCTATATAGCTATTTATCAATGTGTATATATATATATATATATATATATATATATATATATATATATATATATATATATATATATATATATATATATATATATATATATATATATATATAGATATAGATATGTATGTATATATATGTATGTATATATGTGTGTGTGTGTGTGTGTGTGTGTGTGTACGTATCTATATATATATATATATATATATATATATATATATATATATATATATATATATACATATATACATATTTGTATATATATATATATATATATATATATATATATATATATATATATATATATATATATATAAACCCAGCCGCTGGGGATGCACAAGCCAGTGCATTTCTTTGTGCCAGTCCCAAGCCCGGATAAATAGGGAGGGTTGTATCAGGAAGGGCATCCAGCATAAAATTTTGCCAAATCATACATGCAGACAACAGTACAGAAATACATCAGATCAGTCAAAGCCTGGGTTAACAACAACCACCACCAGTACTGTTGGCCAACAGGGTGCTGGCAGAAATTGGGCTACTGTTGGCCAGAAGAGGAGAAGAGGGGGGGGAAAGCATGCTTGATGGCAGGTAAAGGCTAAGAATGTGATAGTGAGGGTCGGAACTTTGAATGTTGGCAGTATGACTGGTATAGGGAGAGAGCTAGCTGATATGATGGACCGAAGGAAGGTTGGTATATTGCGTGTGCAAGAGACCAGATGGAAAAGGAGCAAGGCTAGGTATATCGGAGGTGGTTTCAAATTGTTTTATCATGGTGTGGATGGGAGGAGAAATGGCGTAGGCATTATCCTGAAGGAACAGTATGCTAAGAGTGTTTTGGAATTGAAAAGACTGTCAGATAGAGTTATATTTATGAAGCTGGAAACTGATGGTGTAATGATGAATGTTGTTAGTGCATATGCTCCACAAGTTGGGTGTGCGATGGATGAGAAAGAAAAATTTTGGAGTGAGTTGGATGAAGTGGTGATGACTGTATCTAAGGGTGAGAGACTGGTGATTGGAGCAGATTTCAATGGGCATGTTGGTGAAGGGAACAGAGGGGATGAGGAAGTGATGGGTAGGTATGGTGTTAAGCAAAGGAATGCAGAAGGTCAGATGGTAGTGGATTTTGTGACACGGATGGACATGGCTGTGATGAATACGTATTTTAACAAGAGGGAGGAGCATAGGGTGACATACAAGAGTGGAGGATGCTGCACACAGGTGGATTATATATTATGTAGAAGGGCCAGTCTGAAGGAGATTAGAGACTGTAAAGAGGTGGCAGGGGAAAGTGTAGTTAGGCAGCATAGGATGGTGGTTTGTAGGATGACATTGGTGATCAAGAAGAGGAGGATGAGTGTAAGGGCAGCACCAATGATCAAACGGTGGAAACTGAAAAAGGGTAATTATGAGGTGATGTTCAGGGAAGAGTTAAGACAGGCACTGTGTGGCAGTGAAGAGTTACAGAATAGCTGGGTAACTACAGCAGAGCTAGTAAGAGAGATGGCTAGAAAGGTGCTTGGTGTGACATCTGGAAAGAGGAAGGAAAACAAGGAGACCTGGTGGTGGAATGAAGAAGTACAGGAGAGTATACAAAGAAAGAGGTTGGTGAAGAAGAAGTGGGATTGTCAAAGAGATGAAGAAAGTAGACAAGAGTATAAAGAGATGAGGTGCATGGGAAAGAGAGAGGTGGTGAAGGCTAAGGATAAGGCGTATGAAGAGTTGTATAAAAGGTTGGACACTAAGGAGGGAGAAAAGGACCTGTACCGACTGAGTACACAGAGGGACCGAGCTAGTAAAGATGTGCAGCAGGTAAGGGTGATAAAGGATAATGAGGGAAATGTACTCACAAGCAAGGAGAGTGTGTTGAGCAGATGGAAAGAGTACTTTGAGGGGTTGATGAATGAAGAGAATGAGAGGGAGTGAAGGTTGTATGATATGCGGATAGTGAATCATGAAGTGCAGTGGATTAGCAAGGAGGAAGTAAGGATAACTATGAAGAGGATGAAGAACGGAAAGGCTGTTTGTCCAGATGACATACCCGTGGAAGCATGGAGATGTTTAGGTGAAAAGGCAGTGGAGTTTTTAACTTGATTGTTTAACGAAATCTTGGAAAGTGAGAGGATGCCTGAGAAAATGGAGAAAAAGTGTTTTGGTACCAATTTTTAAGAATAAGGGTGATGTGCAGAGGTGTAGTAACTATAGAGGGATTAAACTGATCAGCCACAGCATGAAGTTTTGGGAAAGAGTAGTGGAAACTAGGTTAAGAAGGGAGGTGATGATTAGTGATCAGCAGTATGGTTTCATGCCAGGAAAGAGCACTACAGATGCAATGTTTGCTCTGAGAGTGTTGATGAAGAAGTACAGAGAAGGTCAGAAGGAGCTGCATTGTGTGTTTGTGGATTTAGAGAAAGCATATGTCAGGGTGCCTAGAGAGGAGTTGTGGTATTGTATGAGGAAGTTGGGAGTGTCAGAGAAGTATGTAAGAGTGGTAAAGGATATGTACGAGGGTAGTGTGCCAGCGGTGAGGTCTGCGGTGGAGTGATGGATGCATTTAAGATGGAGGTGGGATTAGATCAAGGATCAGCTCTGAGCCCTTTCTTATTTGCAATGGTGATGGACAAGTTGACAGACGAGATCAGACAAGAGTCCCCGTGGACTATGATGTTTGCAGATGACATTGTGATCTGTAGTGAGAGCAGGGAACAGGTGGTGAGAACCTGGAGAGGTGGAGATATGCTCTAGAGGAAGAGGAATGAAGGTCTGCAGGACTATTTATTTATTTATTATTTATTTATTTGCAGTTGGTTTACCAGGATAGTCCATTGAGCCAAGATGAACCCGTTTTCAATGGAGTCCTGGGGAGAAAAGCTCCAGAAACAAGGTTACATAGTTTTATATATATAATACAATATTAACAAACAAATTACACAGTTAGAGCATCATACTGGTGATGACTGTTACAGTTGGTACATACTATAGAAGTGATTCAGATTGCATTATTTACAGAATTCAAATTGCAGTATTTACAGAATTGTACATATTACTGTTTGCAGATGGTACATAGTATAAAAGTGATTCATATAGAATTATACAGATTACGGTTTGAACACACATTTATTTATTTATTTATTTGTTTATTTATTTATTTATTTAAATTTGTTGACCGGGAGTGTCCGACTGGACGTGGGTCCATTTTCAGCGGAGGCCTGGGGAGAAAAGCTCCACAGTAAAATAAACAGACAGTAGTTACATTGGATTACATAGTGATTAACAATTTAACATAGAAATTACTTACAACATATTTACAGATGAAGAACATAGTACATCAGTAGACAACTAGAATCTTTATCTGTGAAGGACATAACAGGCATTAACAAATGTAACAATGAGAAGTTCCTCTGTATAATAAGCACTAGGCTTATGAGCATCTGAGCTTGCTATCATCAAGGTAGTTAGTGGAGGTGAAAGAAAGGTAGTAGTTGGATGGGGTGGATGATAGTAGAGTGGGAGTTGCAAGGGCATAGCCAGCATGTTTTTAGGTGCGCTTTTAATAACGTTTTGAAGTTGGTGCATGATGGTACGGAGGTAATTGTGGGTGGGAGTGAGTTCCATAATTTGGCTATGGCACAAGAGAATAGTGCTTCACCAGCAGAGTTATTGGCTTTAGTGATCTGCAAGTGATTTTTGTTGCTGGATCTTAGTGGTCTGGTGGTGCGATAGGGTTGGAGTAGATTCTGGAGGGATGGGACATTTAGTGGATGGTTTACTAATTTGTGGGTGAGTGAGAGTTGATACCACTGAAGGAGATGAGGGAGTTCAAGCCAGCCCAGTTCAGCAAGTGAGAGACAGTGGTGACTATGGTAGGATGCCCCTGTGGCGAATTTTGAGATTTTGTTGTAGCAGGTCTCTAGCTTGCTTAGATCACATTGCCTTAGGCTGGTATATACTGGAGAGGCCTAAAGTAGGGTGGAGATAAGGTGGGAATTTGCTACTGAAATCTTTGCTGCTTTGGTGAGAAATTGTTTATTTCTGTATAATGCTCCTAGTTTTTTGTGGACTTTTTTAATGGTCATGGATATGTGAATCTCAAATTTTAGTTTATTGTCTATTTCCACTCCTAGCAATTTGGTGTGTTCAGTTGGGTATATAGTGGTGTTGTCTTTTGCTGTGATGTTAAAGTGAGAGTTATTTTGAGTATGCTTGGTGGGTTGGAAGATGAGTAGTTTAGTTTTGTGTGGGTTGAGTATTAATTGGGCATCGGATAACCATGTTTCAACAGAGGAAAAGGCTTCCTGTGTGACTTTTTGCAGTTTGGGTAGGGACTGGGCTGAGCAGATGATGGTAGAGTCATCTGCGTATTGGATGAGTGTACCATGTTTGGTGGCAGAGGCTAGATTATTGGTGTAAACAGAGAAAAGTAGGGGTCCAAGGATAGATCCTTGGGGAACCCCTATGGAGACAGGTAGTTGGGGAGATATGTCATTCTGCCATACAACGGATTGTTGGTGGTCAGACAGGTAACTCTGAAACCAGTTGGTGACTGATTGTGAGAAGGATAGGTTATTGAGGACAGAGATAAGTTGTTTATGTGGGACCATGTCAAATGCTTTAGATAGGTCTAGGAAAGTAGCAGAGGAGAGATAGCCATTCTTTTTATGCTGAAGGATAGTGTTTGTAAAGGAGAGTAAGGCAGTGGTGGTGCTATGGTTTGGTCGGAAACCATGCTGAGTACTGGAAAGGAGGTTGTTAGTAAGGAGGTAGTGTGAGACCTGAGAGTGTATGCATCTCTCTAGTATTTTGGAGAGTGGAGAGAGAATAGCTATGGGGCAGTAATTGGTTAGTTCTGCAGAGGGTCTGCTTTTGTGGAGGGGAATTATATGTGAGACTTTCCACAATGTGGGAACGTAACTTTCTGACAGAGATCGGTTAATCAAGATGGATACTGGGTAGGCCAGAGCTTCAGCTGCGATTTGTAGGTATTCACTTGGGAGGTTGTCTGCTGCTAATTTGGTGGGTTTAAGTTTAGTTAAGAGTTTTTTATGTTGGAGGTAGGTACAGGAGAAAAAGAGAAGGCAGTGGGGAGATTACTAGTTGAAGGTGTGGGCTGGAGGGGAGGGGGGTTGTGTTGTTTAGCTAGTGATAGTATGATTTGGGTGAAGTGTGTGTTGAATGAGGTAGCAATATTTTCTGAGGAGTGAGGGATGTTAGGAGGAGGGGTACTGACTTTACCTGGGTGGAGGATGGAGTTTATGGAGGACCAGAATTGTTTGGGGCTGTGTTGTGAGGAGTCAAGGGCAGACTGGTAGTATTGGAATTTGTCCCATTTTATTAGCTTTTTGACTCTATTGCGTAGTTCTAGGAATTTCTGTCTAGCTGCGGGGGTTTGGTTTTGCGCCAGTGCTCCCAGGCTTTATCCCTGGTTTTCATTTCTGACTTAGTGGTTTTCTGTAGCCATGGGGAGGGTTGTGCGTTGGTTCTGGAAAATCTTATGGAGGCATGGTAATTAAGGATGTTCAGGAAGGTAGTATTAAAAGATTCAACTGCGTCATCTAGACTGAGGTACTTTAGAGCATGCCAGTTACATTCTTTGAGGGATGAGATGAATGTGAGTGGGTTAAAGTTTATTTTTTTATGTATTTGATGACAGATGACAGGTTTAGCTTGGTACAGGTATTTTTTGAGTAGGAATGTTGGGGAGTGATCACTGAGGCTATCTGATAAGCAGCCTGTTATATATGACTGGGGGTTCTTACTGACTAGTATCCAATCCAGGGTAGAGTGTTTGCTGGAGTTTTTATTTATCCTTGTTGGTGACTGGACTAGTTGGGTGAAGCCGTGAAGGTGTACATGATGGGTTGGATTGTTGCCAGAACAGGATTGCCAGTCAATACTGAAATCACCTAAGATGATAGTTTCTTGGGGGAGATATCAATGGAATATAATCAATGGAACATTACAGGTGGTACCTACTATAAAAGTAATTCATGTTTTAGTATTTACACATTAAGAGTATATATTTCAAGTGACATTGCTGATGAAATCGCCTAGGCATTTTGAGTTAGGTTGCTAGGTAAGGGATACAAAAATGATTTTGATTTGAGATTAGGCAGCTAGTCAAAGGATGCAAGTTACTACAATAGGAGAGGCAGATACAAGGAAGCTTATTAGCAGGAGGAGGAAGGAAGTAAGGCAGTCTTGAATTATGAAGGGTGGGTGCAAGAGCATTGACTTATGAAGGGTGGGTGCAAGAGCATTCCCACTGGGATGGTAGATGAGAGTAAAGAGATTTTTTGAATGTAAAGTGGTTGAAGATTGTACGAATAGCTGGAGGTAGGGAGTTCCAGAGATGTGCTAAACTATAGGATAGGAGATTATTACCTGGGGGACGTAATGGTATTTATAGTTCAAGTAGGTTCTGGTTATTGGTTCTGCGTTCTCTGTTGGGGAGGTGCATTTTAAAAGCAGGGGAAAGAGATGGACAAAGGAAGGGTTTAAAGATGAGCTTGTG